>NC_079343.1:12457500-12725031 GCF_029582105.1 Oenanthe melanoleuca | reverse complement strand
AAAGCTCTGTTGTGTGGTTCAGTAACCTATTAGCACAACTAATGGTGTCTGGTTTTGTCTTGCAGGGCTCTGGGGGCTGGTTAACAATGCTGGGATCTCCACATTTGGGGAGGTTGAATTCACCAGCATGGACACCTACATGGAGGTGGCTGAAGTGAACCTGTGGGGAACCGTGCGAACCACCAAGGCTTTCCTCCCGCTCATCCGGAGGTCAAAGGGTGAGTGGCAGACCTCCTGACTGGCTCTCCCTGTAGCAGGTCCCTCATCCCATCACATCTTGCTGTGTTAGAGGCCAGAAGATCTATGGCACTTCCCTCTGTACCATTTACCACCTTCCTGCCTTCAGAGACAGAATGTGGTCCCCAGCAGACACATGCATTGCCTCACCTCTCAGAGGTGCACAGCAAGGCAGCAGGCCTGAAAAACAGTTATTTCTCTTTCCCATGTGTGCTGCCTTAACCTGCAACATCGCACACAAGATCTAATCCATTATACCTTTTTACCTGTTCAGAAACTGCAGCTCACAATAAATCACAGTGGCAGGAGCATTCCTCCCTGCTATATAAAAACCAGCTGTGGCAGGGTGGTCAGCAGCAGTGTAAAAAGCTTCTTGCAGGGGACTTGTCATTTTGCACTGCTACTCTGGGAGCCTGTGATGTAGGAAAAGAGGGGGTTGTACAGCAAAGGCATGCAGACCTGGAGCTTGCATGGGTCTTAGCATAAAGGGGCAAAAGCTTTCCTGTACTAGGGCTTACTGCCTTACTAAATAGGAGTATTTTTCACTCTTGAGGCATCCACAGGCATTAATAATGTTGCCCTGTGCTGTAGGCCTGGGCTGGACGTGGCCTGGGCAGCCCTTTTTCCACCACAGAAGGTTATCCAATTCTGAGGTCTTTCTAACACAACTTAGCAAAGCCCTGGTAGAAAATGCAGAGAACTCCAATCTCTGCACTGTAAGAGACTACAGTCCCTTACCAGCATTTTCCCCAGCCCAAATGGATGGCTTCTGGCAGGGAGAAAGGCCTCTGTGCCTGGAGCCATAACCCAGTTGTCATGTGGAGGAGTGCAGTGGCCTTAAGCTGCTTTGCCCATTGGTGGTACAGAAACAATCCATCCCCTTTTGAGAAGCAGGTGCTCGGAGCCACCACTGGCCTTTGATTTGCAAATAGACAAGCTCAGCTTTGCTGCCAGAGGCTATCCTTGCTCCTGCTTTCACTTGTCTGGGCTCAGTCCCAATTGCTGCTGAGCAATTCTGTTTCCCCCCATGCAGGCTCTGTCCAGCCTCTCCTGTGTTCCCCAGAGCACTGAGATTTGCATGTCAGCATGTGCGTGTTCCCTCAGGTAGAATAAGCCAAGGAGCACAAGCAGTGGGCTTGTTCTCCTGCCTGAGGGCCATTGCCTAGGACATGAGCAGGTCTGCCAGGCAGCCCTCAGTGGGCAGGTGGGTGGAATGCTCAGGAATGTGTTGGGTGGTGTGCCAGGTACCTGCTCCGGGTCGGGTACCACGGCTCAGCTGTGCTCTGCCCAGGTCGCGTGGTGAACATCAGCAGCATGATGGGGCGGATGGGCAGCCCTGCCCGCTCACCCTACTGCATCACCAAGTTCGGCGTGGAGGCCTTCTCCGACTGCCTGCGCTACGAGATGCAGCCCCAGGGCGTCATGGTCAGCATCGTGGAGCCCGGCAACTTCATCGCCGGCACCAATCTGTACAGCCCCGAGCGCATCAAAGCCATCGCCGACAAAATGTGGGACGAGCTGCCCGAGATCGTGCGCAAGGACTACGGCAGGAAGTACTTCGACGAGCAGGTCAGCAAGATGGAGTCGTACTGCAACAGCGGCTCGAGGGACACGTCGCCGGTGATCGAGAGCGTGGCGCACGCGCTCACCTCCACGGCGCCCTACACCCGCTACCACCCCATGGATTACTACTGGTGGCTGCGCATGCAGATCATGACCCACATGCCCGCCGCCATCTCGGACCGGCTCTACGTCTACTGACACCTCGCACTCGTAAGCTATCCAGGTGGGAAATTTGTTTTAAAGAGAGCTTTGTACACACTTCCCATTAGTCCTGTTAAAATTTTTCTAACCTCATTTCAGAGTACTGTATTTTAGCTCTAAAGGGTTCATTTAAATATCTGATGTAACCTAAAAGGCAGTAATTTGCAAGGGATGTTTCATAGGCAGGAATATGTTATGTTTGTACAGGGACAATGATTTTTTGCTATTTATTTCATGTAATCCTATCTTTTTTCACCTCAAATATGAAGCTCTAATCATTATTTAAACTGCAATTGCTCTGAAGCATTTTCAGAATGATTTCTGCTGATGGCCAAACACAATCTTCACAATTCCTGCCTAGGATGCAGTCTTCACACCATAAAACAGAATCCCTGCATGCTCTAATGGCAAACCACTGCTTCCTCATGACAAAGAATGTCCAACTGACTTTTCCAGGCCTGGTCACAGTAACCCAAGGCAGAGCAGACACTTCTTTAATTTGGGGATCAGAGCTCAAAATGCTCAAACTGAGCAACTGAGCAACTGACCCCGTCTCCTTCTTTATTAGAATTATACTGACGCAACTTTTGAGAAAAGGAACCAGTCTGTTTTTCTCACATACTTTCTTGCAAGGGAGTTCAATGGCCCAGGGACTCAAGCTTGCAGACTTTCCCCGCAGAGTTTCTTACTCATATGAGCATTCCCATGACTGTGAGCAGCTTTACGCACAGGACTGCAGGTGTCAGGATTGGCCTGCAGTGACATTTCCCTTCTCTTCACCAGTATCTGAGCATGAACTCCAGAGTTAGCTTGGAGGGGAGTTTCCCTTGAGCTCCTGTGGTTTGTGAGGAGCACTGTGGAGCAGAGAGGGTTATAGTCACATCAGTGAATGCCCTTCTTGCCAGGGACCTCAGTTACAGCCAAGTGTTTGTACAGCACCTTATGCAGAAGGGCCTTAACCCCAGCCAGGCCTCCAGTACTGCAGCACAGGTGATGATAACAATAATAACTTCCATTGAAGGAGTCACTGAAATACATGCCACATGACATAGATCTATCACAACATCCATAACAATAAAGTTAACTTTAGGAGCAGTCTCATTTCCAAGATGGTTGTTTACATATCTGAGAAACATGTTTTGTACTTTAAGAAAAGAAAAGGAAAAAAAAAAGCCTTTCATGAGGAATTCAGGAAGAGTAAATTTTTTTAACCTTGAAAGGCAAAAATAAAAAGTAATTAATGACCATTGTGAGTGAAGTTGAAAAGATCTCATGTGCTCTAGTAACATATTGTGACATGATCAAACTCCTTTGGCTTAATAAATGTATACATGAATGGTAACAAAATTCAGAGGCTCTCTCTCTTTATTTTTATATATATGAGGTGAAGGCTCATATTCTGTTGTGGTGAGGTTTGTGCCTGTTAAACATACACATCATTCAGAGGCTCATTTGCAGTCTTGAGCCTTTCATGTCTGTACTGGGTATTGCAAGACTTTTGTAGGAGTACCAGCTGTGTTCTTCATCTTGTGACAGAGATGCCTAACCCCTGGACTCTGTGTATTCACAGCTCTTAAACCTGCATTTGTAGTGGACTTTTGCAGATTACAAAGGATTATTATGGATTAATCCTAAGGGATCAGGAAAGGAAACTGAGCTCTGAAGAGGGGAGGGTTGTGGCAGTGATTCAGCAGGGTAGCACACAACAGGTCACTGACAGATTCCAAATAAATTCCAGGGAGAGGGTTGCTGGTTTCCAGAGCTTCCTGATTTTCTCTAGAATCCCAGCAGTGATAGCTACATCTTGAGTGCAGGGCGTATTCCTTTGTTTTCCAATATAAGGACTCCTCTCTAGGACAAAACATGAATATGAACTACCCAGCAGGCACAAAGACTGAATTGCAAAGCAGAGCAAAACACCTGGATAACACTCTCTGTTGCAGATGATACAGAAGAGAGAGAAAAGCCTTTACAAGGGAAGTACTCTAAGTATTTGTAGTCTAAAATTTAGTTAGCTCTTAAGATGCTAAGTAGCATTAAAAATCATGTAATTTCACCTGGAATGCTAGCTCCCAATTTTACTGCTGGGTTTTAATACAAACATCAGTGAAGATATGGGGGAAACTCAGCCAGGTTCTCTCAATTTAGCTCAGAGACTCTGGGAGCAAATGTAAATGAGCAAAGGTGTTCAACAGCACCGTGTTCATTCCCAGCCAGAAGAATAAAGCTGAGCAGGGATAACTGCACTCACATCTACATGGCATTTCTTCTGGAGCTTCTGAACTCTCCCATGAGGTGGCCTCAGGGAGCTCTGTAGCTGTGCCACCACACCAGGGCTGGAGGAGATGTGACAGTCCTGCTGCCCTGCAGTGCAAGTCACAGGGAGCTCTGTGGTTTTGTATGATGGGGAGGCAATGGCTGGGTGCTCCTGTGCATCCACAGCTGTTCTAACATTTCTGTGTGAGTTTTCCTGACTCTGGGAGAGTTTGGCAGCAGATTAGTGGTCAGGAGGGCAGCAAGCTGGCTAGTTTTTCTGCTGGGATCTTGGCAATCCCCCGATTTCAGGGTTTGCCCTGAGAAGCGCATTAAAAGCTAATCCCTACTGGGTTTGCATGACTGTCCTTTTGACTCAGAGCACTTGAGGTCTGCCTGCACACACTGCAGCTCCTGGAATAGCTTCAAGTTTATTTGAAAACTGGAAAGAACTAAAGAGGACTTAGCCAGGCATGCGGTACTCTCAAGGCTGCCTCAGTGGCAGCTTCTGCTCCCTCAGGAGGAGCTGGAGAGGCTGGAGGGGTCAGTTTGTAGGAGTGCACACACCTGAGCTCCAGTCTTGTCCCAGCTGGCTGGAGGAAGGGCTCTTCCCAAATTTCTTGCCAGGTGAAGACCCTTGGCAATGATGCAACTGATCTCACTGTGCAGTATCCCTTAGGCAACCTGAAGTTAAAAATAACTTTCCCTTGGGTGGTGGGAAGTAGCAGAGATGCAGTAATTTTAACTACAGCTGTTACATCTTGTTCTGAGATGAATGTGGAAATCATGAAGTCCTACCCACTTCAGGAGTCCTACCCACTTTTTGTTCCTGGTGATGAGGGTAGTTAGTGCCAGCATTTAGTGACTCCTTACTGTCACCTTATCAGGACAAAGTGCAGGGATTTCCCAGTTGAACAGATCATTTCACAGCCAGAAATTCACCCACCTTCAGGCTCCCAGCCCCATGCCTCAGCTCCCACATCCTGGCATAGGTCTGGCTCAGGCTCCCTCCTGGGTCTCAGCCCCGTGGGTCTGGCTGAGACTTTCCCTGGAGTGGCAGTTTGGAAACAGGACTGTTCTGGGAACAGAAAAGAGGAGAGACCACTCATGTTCAGGCATTATTAAACAGAAGAACACAGGATGTCTTCCCCAATTGAATTAAATATAATGATTATATAGGTCTTCAACTAAACATAAAAGCAGCTCAGTTACTGAGCTACAAAGTCGAATCCCTTTTTGTCTGTTCTGAGGTTGGACTGAAGCCAAGGGGGGCCTTACTTCAAGGTGTATGTGCAGCTGCTGTCACTTTGAGGTTTGTGGCTCTGAAAAGTATCTCTCCAGAAAACAAGAAGTGAATCATAAGCATAACTCACACACCTGATGACACTTCCCTGAGAAGATACCCTCAGGATCACTGCACTGTTTTCTCTCTTTCCCAACAGTGATGTAGGGTTTGCTGTGCAGCCTTGGGGTGCTGTGGACTTAAACTGACACTTCCCTGTACGAGAGGAAGTGCTGGCCTGGTACCATCAAAGCAGTAAGCAAGGAGTTCTTCCTCACTGAGCAGGAGTGCAAGAAACAGGAGATGCCAAGGCCAGGAGCAGTCACACAATGGCCACCCTTTGCTTATCAGCAGCCATCACCTGAGCACCACGACCCTCTCTGGGTGGTGGGTGCAGGGGGTGCTGTCAGTATGCCCTGATGCTGGCAGGCAGATGGGGCAGCACATCTCCATCTGTCAGCTGCAGGGACAGACTGCCTGGAGCAGGCTCAGCACCGCCCCTGCCAGCAGCGAGGGTGGTGATGGCAAACACGGGGATGCCAGCTTGGCCTGTGTTCCTGGGGACCTCCACCCCCACCATGCACAGAGGGACAGGCAGTGGCACAGATGCCATCCTGCAGCTCTCCTGCAACCAGTGAGGGACAGTGGAGGTGGTTGCCTACCATTCTCTAATATCCAAAGGTCTCAGGACCTCAGGGCTGCCTGAAAACCACGAATCAGGCTGTTCTGCTTCCATAGCCAGCAGGCAGCTCCCTGTGGTCTGTGGGGAGCTTAGGGGTGAGGAGTCTGGCTAGGGTGTAGGTTATCTTAAAATAATTTTTGCTAACATAGTGTTTTGTTTGTGGTTATTTGAGGATGCCTTTTTGTCAGCATCTTTCGCTTCTCATGTATGAATATTTCTGACTTTCTGGGGCTCAGCCACCATAATGAGCTGGAAGAGGGAGTAGACCTGGCTACAGCCTCCTCCAGTCATCCTCTCCCTCCCTCCCCTATCACAAGGTTGTGCAATTATTTGTGTGATTTCTAGCTTCAGCAGAAAAGCTTGGGAGACCTGTGTCACCACCCACACGAGTCCTGGGGAAACACAGCTCTCCCAAAGCGGGGGTGCTCTGGTTTCTAAGCCATGCAGCAAGCAGGTCAGCCCACCCACAGACCAGCTGGGATCTGTGGTGCTAAGGAGCTGTGCCCTGGGAATTGCAGCCTCCCTGCAGCCACGCCAGACAGGTGCAGGCCCTGCCAGGGACTTTGGCCGTCCTCCCTCTGCTTGTCTGACATGCTTCAATGTGCTGGTCCATGGGGTGCTTGCTCCCCTCACTGCTTACCGCTCCATCAGCAAATGGGGCACTGAAGAGAGGGCTTGTCTTTCCCAGCAATCTAGTCCTATGAGTTTAGTCTTTTTTGTCCAAGGAGGACATAGAAAACTAAAATTCCCCTCCTGTGCAGGCACTCATCCTTGAGCTCTATTTTCCAGCCAGAGTTGCAAGCTGGGAAACAAACCAGAGCCTGCTCACCTCCTCTCCAAATACCCACACACCAAAACCCCCAGAAAGCTCCTTGCTGGAGCTGGGGGTGAAAGTGTAAATGTTCCCATCCTCGTTTCTTCCCCTGCTGTGAATGTCAGAGCAGTAGCCTAAAAATGCAGTAATATCCGGAGCCATCACTCTGGTGGTATTTCTGACTTTGCCTGGAGCAGGATGAACCATAAATCCTGTGAGATAACATGTTGCCACAGAAACTTCCAGCCAGTTTTTCAGGCCTTAGGAGTCTGAATGCTGCCAGAGCATCTGAGCCAGCCCACCTCGAGCTGGGTATTACTAGCACAGAAAGCAGCAGCTTTCTGTCATATCCATGAAAACAGGGGGAGTATTTGGTGCTTCCCCTATCTGAGATCTTGGATATTGTGGAAAACTTTACCAGGATCCAATCTACCACACAGTAAAACTGGGATATTTGTTGTCATGAGACTGAAAGGATGACTGGTCTGAAGGAGAAACCAGAAAAATTACAGGTTGGTTAACCAAATTGGTTATTTGGGATATTCTTGACGTCTCACCTGTGAATCTACACTGAGTTTAAAACCAAAGCTCTTACTCCGTGATGGGTCATCAGGACCTTACCAGTGCCAGCTGGGGTTCCCCACCCTGACCATGGCTCAGGATCCCATTTCAGCCCTGCCCACAGCTGTGCATTCCATCTGGAATGGAGATGGAAAATGCTGGTCTTCTGCCCAGTGGGCTGGATTCATCCCTGCAATGCCATCCTGACCCCTCTCCAATGGAGAGAGCCCATGATCCTGCTCAGGGCAGGAGCAGCACTCTGGGACACAGGGTGATCTGCTCTGATGGGGATGCTCCTGCCATGCTGACACTGCCTGCACTCAGCCTGCTGCACTCAGCAGTGGAGCTCAGCACCTCCCTCTTTGTCCGCCTCTGCTTCTGGACCCTCCTGCTGCTTCTCCCTGTGGAGAGGTCCCTGTTGTCCCCCTGTAGCCTGTGGATGTGGATGTAGTGGATGTGCCTCTGGCCAGGTGCTGGCACACAGCAGAGGGAGATGGATCAGCAGGAGCAGAGGGAGCTGCTTGCCTCTGGCTGACAGTGCTTTCCCTGGAGCTCCTCTGGATGCCACCCTGCTCCTTACCTCTCTGAGCCTTCTCTCTGGGGATCAGCTGTGCTTGGCAGAAACCTTTGCAGGTGAGGGAATCACCTTCCACCCCACGGAGACAGGGATTTGCATTTCCTTTGGTGATGTTTTGGAACAGCCCTACCTCTCTGTGTTGTTATCAGGAGTTTTCTGTAGCACTGAGTCCCTCAGCAAGGAGCTCACCTGCTTGGAGCAGCACTTCCCACAGGGAGCACCACTGGCCTACCTGGAAACCTGGGTGCAGAGGAGAGAGGGGGCCAAACCCCAGCACAACCCAACCCAGCCCTGCTTGGATTGATACTGCCTGGACAGCATTCCTAGAGATGCAATCCTTCCTTTTCACCCTTCGAGTCCTGAGCTCTTTACTTGTTTCTCAGCTCCTGGGAGATCCCTTGGGCTAATTCTCAGCCAGATCAGTGCACTTGCAGCTGTGTTGTAGGCATTAATGAGTGAGTGGCTTGGTAGGGTGAGTTGGGGTGGCAGGGCAGCAAGAGGCTCCCAGGCTTTCAAGAGGTTGGTAGATTTTCTTTTCTGCTGTTATTTCTACAAGCAGGTTTCCTGTGCAGACGTGGTGCATTTGGGAGGTGTGGGTGGGTGTTCTATGGGGCAGCAGGGGATGCTGCAGGATGAGATGGGCTGGGTAGAGGTGAACAATCGTCCCCAGGCTCTGAAAAGTTTCCTTTCAGCCCTGGCAGATGAGAACAAGGGGTGACACATCTGCCAGTGACGATTCAGCGCTGGCACAAAGCACAGACAGAGCTGAGCCATGCACCAGTGCTGCAGGTCAGGCACAGGCTGGTACCACACCACGGGGCTGAGCCCCAGCCACGACTCTGAAAGGCCCTTTGTGGCCCTGGCTGCTGCCCCCAGACCCTGTGCTACAATCCTTGCTCCCAGCCTCGTGCCTGCATCCCACACACAGATGCCTTTGTGACTTTCTGACCCGCTGCAGTTGTGCTCTGGTTTGCACCACAACAGAAACCCAGGCCAAAATCCATCAGAAATTCCTGTAAGTGGCGTGTGAAGCAGGAGCAATGTGAATTTTGGGGGTTTCCTCTAGATGTGGCCACTCTCAAGCTGTGCTGAGCAGAAGGGCTCATGTGCCAGTGTCTGAGCTGTGATGCCCTCCCAGGACATCATCCCATCCAAATGCCACATGTCCCACGTGGCACTGAGGGTCACCAGCTCTGCTCCTGGCAAAGGCCCATGCCAGAGCTTCTTACATGGTCCCAAGGTCTGTGTGCAGGAGCTGACCTGGCTCTGGGTGCCCACTTAAACACAGCTCTGCCCAGCAGCACTGGGGCTTTGCTTTGCTGCTCTGTCCCTCCCTGCAATAGAGAGTTTGCTGCTAATGCTGCTCCTTGGGAGCAAATGGGACTGCAGGTGGCCTTAGGCTGGGCTCAGGGGTGTGGCCTGGCACGTACAGGGTGTCACACTGGGGAGGCAGGAGTGGGCAAATGCCCTGGTGTCTGAGAATAATATCAGGCATTTTTCTTTCCCATTCCAAGGAAATGTTGGGGCCCTGGAGGACTGATTCTTCTGACTGCTGCTTCCCCTCTTGCGTAATTCTTTAGGAAAAACATCTGGGCATGCTAACTCCATCCCAGAAACAAAAAAATGCACCATAATTCCCATCCCAGCTGATAGCCAGCTCTGAGAAGGTGGGACACATGATACAGCCTGGCATCTTCAGAGGACGCCCACCAGGCTGAGCTCCTGCTCCTGGAAAGCACCACTCCCTCACAGCCATGGAGATGGGACTGCCAGGATTGCTGAGATCTTTGAAATGTGCTTTTTGACAGGATTCACTGTGCTTTGATACAGCAGAGAGAAAGGAAATCCACCAGGAATTACCCAGTGCCCTGTGGATGTCTGTTAGACTGCACTGAGTATGAAAGCAGATGAATTTTATTTTTTTAGGGTTTGGCTGAAACATTCTTTAGGCTCCACTCTCGGCAGTGCTTTGAGCTGAGCTGGCAGCTTTGGTCCCTCGAGCAGTCGGGAGCACATGGGAGCTTCTGAGGCACTGCAGTGCTGAGCAGAGGGCAGACAGGGATTTTGCTTTGGCAGTGCTGCTATTAGCTCAGTCACAGCTGTTTTGGAGGATTTCTGACAGCAAACAGGCAGAGCTGGATTTTAGCCAGCTGGTAGCTGGGTGGTGGATGTATCTTCAGCTGTAACTGTACACATTGCAGCCCCACAGCAGAAATTTTAAAGCATCCCATTCCTTTAAAGACCTGGTTTTGGAGGAGGTGTGAGTGCCATCAGTGGCAACACCTACTGAAGTGTTTGCAGCAGTCCCTGAGTATCCAGAGGGAAATGCAGGCGTGGCTGTTTGGAGATGCTCCTCCCAGCCTGGGAGTCTTTGCAGTCAGGAGCCAGCTGTGGGTGCCCCAGCAGGGGCTGTGACCCCTCTGACAAGCAGATCTGTCACCCTCCTACCCTTCAGGATCAGCCCTTCTGCAGCCTGATTACAGGCCAGGCTGGAAATGCAGACAGCGTGGTTTCAGTGTGAGTCACTGAGGGTTTGGTGGCTTCTCCCTCCTCCAGCTCCCAGCTGCCAGCAGCAGCTCCTGGCCCCAAGGAGCAGATCTGCAGCCCTTCACTGCTGGAGAGAGGTTTGTATGAGTGCTGAGCAGGCTCAGGGGGAGCAACTGAGAGTGCCAAGCATTATTCTGGAGATCTTTAATCTTTCTTGGGAAAAGTGACCCAGAGATGGGTGGTGGGGAGGCTGGACTTCCCAGAGATCCTCCAAAGGGGGATCTGCTCCTATGGGCCTGGACTTGGTGCCTGCTGTGCTCCCTTTCCCATCCCTGAGCTTCTTGTCTTTCCTGGGAACACAGAGACCTGCCCAACTTGCTCCTCTCTGGAGGAGCTCCTGATGTGCCTGGTTTGCAAGCAGGGGTGGGTTTTTATTTAAAATTAGTGTGACAGCTGGGGGACACGGACAAATGACAGAAAGGAGAACCCTTCCCTGTTAGATGGGAACAGAAGCAGCATTTTTGGTGCACAGTGTTGCTGCAGAGGTCTGTCTGTAATATCTGTAATAAAGCCCATTATTTATTGGTGTAAAATTGGAAACCCAGAGCAACTGAAGGCTGCCCAGGGTCACGAGGAACAGGGACACCATTTTCTAACTCTGATGCTCTGAGGCTCCCCAGTGAAGGCTGTCAGTACTATTTGAAGATATCACTGTGCAAGGGAAAGACAATTACTGCAGGAGAACCACTTCTCCTGGGCTTAGTGATTCACCAGCCTGTGTGGGTGCCACAAATCCCCACGGGAGCGGGGGCAGGTGGCCTCACAAACCTGCTATTCCCTGGTGGAGCATTGCAGTAATGCTGGCAATGCCATTTTCTTTTCCTCCTCAGAAAATACTTGGAGAGGGTGCAGGACTGCTCTGCAGCTCATGGCACATTAGCTGGACCATGCTGTGGGCTTTTCCAGTGATTCCTACCATCCTGCAGCTGGAATCCTTTCTTGACTGGCAGAGTTTTTGCCATTGAGCTTTTCCTTGCAGCAGCAGCAGCTGTGCTGTGCAGATTGAGGTGAAAAGCTCATCATATTCACCCACATTATAGGTGTTCAGGGAGCTCCTAGACCCTCTGTGGTTCCCCACAGGAGTGATCACAGGTAACCTTCCTGGGTGAAGCACCTTGAACCCTCCCCTCACAGCAGCCCTGTGTTGCAGCCCCTGTGCCAGCTCCTGGGCTCTGCTGGGGGACACCTGGGCCCCTGGGGATGCTCCTCTCTGCCCTTGCACCCCTGGGGTGTCCTGGCTTTGGCAGTCATGTCCTGCACCATTCTGCACTGGCTGGGCTGACACACAGCACTTGGCACAAGCCATGGAATAGTCTGTAATGGAAATGTTGCCTGCAGAACTCTCTCTGCTCCTCAGCAGCACCTGAAATCCCTGTGCCTTCTGTTACGTGGTTTGTATGAAAAAAATAGGTGATATCTAGGCATAAAAGGCACAATAAAAAGCAGGATGATGTACAGATGAACCTAAATAGGAGTGCAGGCTGAAGAGATTCTCCTTCCCAGCAATTCTTGTACTGTAAAAAATCTGTAAAAATTGTTTTCTGACTGCCTTTGCAGAGAGGCTTGTAGGAAAAAGAATACCTGCTTTTCCTCCAAGCTTAAAAAGCCTGGTAAAATTCTGTGTTCATGTGTTATTTATTGCCAGAAAATATTTGTCTGACAATTATAATCACAGCTAGTATCTCCAAAGTGTCTTAAAGCTTAATTGGCTGATCATTTTTGATGATATAATTCTTGCCTCAACCAGTAATTATGCCATAGCAGCTTATAGCACCTGTGTGCAGCAGCTCTGTGTGCTCAGGAAGGCCATTTGCCAGCTCTCCTGTGAGTCTCCACGAGTCATGGCATGGACTGCAGAGCTGTGCTGGGGTGGTGATGGAGGTGAGGAAACCTGGGGGAGGAGTGGCTGTGGGGACCAGGGAGGCAAGCAGCAACACAGGAGAGACACAAACAGGAAGAGTTGAGCCAGCATGAGTTCATCTGCCAGAGAGATCCACTCAGAGAGAGATAAAATGCCCGTGGGCTGGTTTGTAGGGGTTCCCTGGCAGAGTGCCACTGGGGCCAGCAGGGAGGAGGTGCTGCTGCCCCTCCACACAGGGCAGAGAGGGCTGCACCCTCCTCGCCCTTGCGAGAGGCGCTTTTGCTCACCTGAGCCCTGGGGGTGACCCGGTGCTCACACAATCCCTGCAGCAGCTCCATCTCGGGGCTCCTTTCCTTTGGCAACGGCAAAGCCAGAGGAAGGAGGAATTGCCCTCTAGCATGTTCCAAAGGGCAGCATGCTGTAAAATTCCTTATCCTCAGACTAGTTTTAGCCCTCCTGTAAAATACATTTTGTGTCTAATCTCGGTAACACATCGTCTCTTCGCCACCAGCCTGGCAGCGCGTTCCGCCGCCGATGAGTGAGGAGAGAAGCCTCACTGCGGCAGGCACATTGGAACCCTGATCTGCAGACACCTTTCCAGGCAGCTTTGGGCTTTAACTTGAAGTCGCCCTCCCTGAACAAAGCACCACGCGGCAGGCGGATGGATGGATGGATGGATGGATGGATGGATGGATGGATGGATGGATGGATGGATGGATGGGATGATGGGCCAGCCTGAGCTCGGGGACCAGCCCGGAGGGACACATGGGGCTTGCACCCCTACAGAACGAGCTCTGGGGGCTGTGTCGCACCAGGACACGGCTTATTCCTCCTTGTGGGCACCTACAGTTCGTTTAAACCTATTTCAAGTGGTCTGGGGAGCGGAGCATCCCTCGGGCTCGGGGGCTCGGCTCACCCCGGGCACAGGAAACCAAACACCGAGGGAGGGCAGGAGAAAGAAATGGTGCTGCTCATGGGGAAGGTTTGTTGAGCAAGGAAAGACAAGCTCTCCTGCCCTGTATGGGCTGAGGGGTTTAGCAGGGAGGAAGCCGGAGCAGCAGCAATCAGCAGCCGCTGCTGTTCCGAGCCCCCGCTGCCTCCCGGGCCCTCCTCGCTGCCCCGGGATGATCCCGGCACAGATTCCTGTTTGGTTCCCGGTTTGGCGGAGGGGGAGGAGGTTGCAGCATCCCCTTCCGCTGCCGTCCGTGCTGCAGAGTGAGTCACGGCGGTGGAGGAGCCGAGCGACAGGCGAGAGGCTCAGTGGCCTTGTGACGGTGATTCAGCCCCTGCGGGCGGTGCCGGCGTGAGCAGAGCTATTGTTTCTCCCCACAGCTGATGACAAAAGCGTTCTTGCCCTTCTCATCGTAGAGGAAGAGAAGCGAACAAACGATGTGTAAAGCAGTGATGAGTGATGCCCGGGATGCCGGGGAGCAGCCCGCGGCTCTCGGGCTGCGCTGCACGCAGCCAGCAGCCAGCCCCTCCGCCACGGGACACTGTCCCTGTCGCTGCCCTGCCAGGCTGGAGCAGCCCCGGGGCTCAGCAGGGCCAGGGCAGCCCGGGAGTGCCACGCCAGCTGTTCCTGCGGAGCCAGCAGCAATCCCCGCAGCTGTGAGTGTCACCCAGCGCCCCGGAGACACCCCTGGAGCATCCCCTCCATGTATCCCAGCAGCTGTGAGTGTCACCCAGCGCCCCTGAGACACCCCTGGAGCATCCCCTCCGTGTATCCTCGCAGCTGTGAGTGTCACCCAGAGCCCCTGAGACACCCCTGACCATCCCCTTCATGTATCCCCGCAGCTGTGAGTGTCACCCAGCGCCACGGAGACACCCCTGAGCATCCCCTCCATGTATCCCCGCAGCTGAGAGTGTCACCCAGCGCCCTGGAGACACCCCTGGAGCATCCCCTTCATGTATCCTCGCAGCTGTGAGTGTCACCCAGAGCCCTGGAGACACCCCTGGAGCATCCCCTTCATGTATCCCAGCAGCCGTGAGTGTCACCCAGAGCCCCTGAGACACCCCTGGAGCATCCCCTCCATGTATCCCCGCAGCTGTGTGTGTCACCCAGCGCCCTGGAGACACCCCTGGAGCATCCCCTTCATGTATCCCAGCAGCCGTGAGTGTCACCCAGAGCCCCTGAGACACCCCTGGAGCATCCCCTCCATGTATCCCCGCAGCTGTGTGTGTCACCCAGCGCCCTGGAGACACCCCTGACCATCCCCTCCATGTATCCCCGCAGCTGAGAGTGTCACCCAGCGCCCTGGAGACACCCCTGACCATCCCCTTCATGTATCCCCGCAGCTGTGAGTGTCACCCGGTGCCCTGAGACACCCCTGGAGCATCCCCTCCATGTATCCCCGCAGCTGTGAGTGTCACCCAGCGCCCTGGAGACACCCCTGGAGCATCCCCTTCACGCAGGGGTTTGCTGGGCCACGGCACTGCCGATGGGACCTGGGATTTGGGCAGCTCTGCAGACTAGAAAACAGTGGAGTCTGCTAAAGCCTGAGTGCTGTGACCAACAGGGAGTGGTTATCCTCTGCCTCTTGTCGAACGAGGTTTGGGGGCATCCAGTGAAACTAGCAGAAATATGTTCATCACAACAAATGAGGAAAAACTGGTTTACAAAACTTGTATTTAAGTTGCTGTCAGTTGCATGGCAGAGAGGCTACAAAATATTTACAAGGATTCCAAAAATTATTCATTGTATTAGGAGAAGATCATAACTTGTGGTCACTAGTTCAAATACAACCTCTCAACTGGAATTCCTTGAACCAAGTGTCAGTAGATGTGGAGAGGGGATGCAGGAGTCATGTTTGCAAGCTCTCCTGGACATTCACCCTCCCCTTGGCATATACTGGGGAGAGGTTCTGCCAGTCCAACTCACTGTTTCCACATCCTTTTTCTCAACACATGTGTGAAATTTATAGGTTCTTGCATAAGTAATATGTGGACTTGAAATAAATGCTCCAAAATCCAGCATGGTAAAATTAATATGAAGCTGAACTGGAAAATCATAAATCATCTTTTACTGACTTTAGCATTTTATTCTCCCATTATTTACATTTTGCTCATTTTGTACTTGCAATTTAGATGAAGCCCAAGGAGCTGCATGTCAGATTAATGCATGACTGATAGCAGCTTCAGGACATTCAGACAGCAGCAATATGTGGATCATTAACAGTGAATATTCATAGGGATAGATCAGCTTGAAGGATTAAAAGCCACATCCTAGAGGGATGGATATAATGAAAACAGGAGTAATCAAGTAAATGAAGCAGAAAAGGTGTAGCTTTATTGGCTCTTTATAGTCACTGTCTCAGAGTCTCCTTCAGTTCCTAATTACTGTTGCTGGAAGATAACAGCTATTAGCAGTGGCTACAGATCCTGGGCTCTTTGAAGTCCTGAACAATAGGTCACAGGAGGTGCTACAGCACCTTCTTCATCTTCTCCCTAGTCTACAGCACCCCTGGGTCATGCAAACTGCTGATGGCTGTTTCCACCAGCAGCGTTCCCAGTCACCTTTGATTGCAGCCACCCTTGCAATAGCTTCAAGGAAAGGGCTTTATTTTGATGGAATAAAAATAATTTGTTGGCTGATCATATCGAAACAACCCTGAGGAAGGCAAT
Organism: Oenanthe melanoleuca; assembly: GCF_029582105.1. Classification (NCBI taxonomy): domain Eukaryota; kingdom Metazoa; phylum Chordata; class Aves; order Passeriformes; family Muscicapidae; genus Oenanthe; species Oenanthe melanoleuca. Next base: position 12,708,832 of record NC_079343.1, on the reverse strand, counting down.
CCCTGTATCTGCCTGGGCAGAGAGGAAATACAAACTGTTTTAGGCATGCTGAGACCTCATCAGGGAACTTTCCCCCCTCCTGACCACCTGGTTCAGCCCAGTGACAGCAGCACCCCAAATTTGCCTTGGCCATGACGGTGTATGAGTGTGAAATAATGCATCAGGCTCATTGACAGATCCAGCAGGCACAGTGAGATTCAGAGTGCACAGAAGGTCAGCACTTATCTCTCAATTAAACCTGCAATCTGAAAATTAAAACCAAAATAGCTCTTTAATTCAAGTGTGTTTTCCTTAATTTCAAAGGGACTTATAGATTCCTCCTGTACACAATTTCTCCATAAGGCAAAAACACTTTTTAACTGTTCATCTTGTGGTTTTGCTCTAGTTTTACACCATTAAGATGTTAGAACACACAGTCCCTTTTCCACACACCACATAGGTACAAGCAGATGTTTGGTTGCCTTGTCCACTGCCAGCTGATTCCATCTGTTTTGTCGAGGGCTTTGCAGCATCAGTAATAAATGATTCACTCTGAGCATGATGTTTTTATGCTTTCCATGTGCAGAAACTATGGGAAGGATGGAGCTCTCTCCTTCCTGACACCTGCCAGGACTTTCTGCAGCATTTTTGCACAACCCTTTTTCCACTGATGCTGGAGAGCATCAGTGTGAGGCACAGCCTCACTTTTTTCCTTGTTCTCATTCATTTGCATGGCCAAAAATCCTGGTGTTATTTACTGATTAATTGTCACTCCCCACTGCTCCACCTCTTCATCTGGCCCTGGACTGTGCAGCTTCTGAGAGCTCCCTCCCCCATGAGCTGGAAGAGGCTGTGTGGATTTTTTTGTGCTTCCAGCCAGTCTGTTTTTCCTCTGTGTTTGGGTTCAGCTTTCCCTGGGCTGTGCAGCACAGAGCTGCTTGGCTGCTGGTGCTGCTGCAAGCTGTCCCTGTGGTCTGGAGCTGCCTGTGATTCTGCTGTGTAAGAGCTTTCCTCACATCCCTGTTCCTCTGAATTTGCCCTGCTCCTGTTGCTCTGCCAGGAGCCTGCCTTGCCTGAGACAGCAGGAGGAAGCAGGACAGTGGTGGCCCAGCCCTTGGGCATGGACTGGCTGTGACCTGTGAATTAGCTGGATAAGGGCAGGTCTGTGGGTGGGTGTTTGCTGGGAGGACATGAGTGAGGAGCTGTTGGGAGGAGTCTGGGCCATGAGAGGTTTTATTGCTGATCCTGGCAGCTGGGAGCTGGGGTAGGAGCTCACCTCTTTGGCAGTTCACACTAGTGAGTGCTCCCTTTTAATCAAAATCTCCAGATCTTTGTGATTTCTCTGCACTCTGTGGACTTGTGTTTCCATTTCTGATGAATCGTATAAAGCTGATTTTTGCTGAAGTGTCTGAAAGTTTTCAGATGTTGCAAATGCTGCTGCTGTCCAGGTGTGAAGCACTGCTCTGTGTTGGGGATGGGGAGAACTGCCCCAGGGCTGGGGCTCCAGTGGGGCTCCATCAGAAGTCAAGGCTGACAGCAAGAAGGATGGGAGGACAGAAATGGAGTTCAAAATAATGACAAATTGAAGAATTCTGCAAATCTATACTGTATAGCAATGGACTTGTGAAAACATCAACTTTATTCTGATTTTGCTGACATAAGCTGCTGTCAAATGACTTTTCCTCCTTCTCTCTGCAGTCCTATATTGTGTGGATGCTGTCCTGCAGCAGGAGAGCCTGTTCCTGATGGCAGCACCAGAATTCTCTTGAGGGTGTATTGTAGTGGGAGGCTTGTTGTGCAACCACCATAAAGTGTCACAGGGGTTACCTTCTGCACAATTTTTTGTTTTGTTCTTTTTCCTGCTCTGGTGGAGACCCCCATATGTCCTGATACTATTTTGACTTTGTTACAGCTTTCACCCTTCAAAATGCTCTGTTACTTTCAGGTGAGCCATCACCTCCCAGCTAAGTTAATCAGATTCTCATTAGCTTTGGTCCCCTGCTGCTTTTTCCCACTCTGCTGCTTTAATCCTGCTCTGATCTGACAAGCAAGGCACATGGAAACAGCAGCTAGGTTATGTTCTGGAAATAGTTCTGCCCTTTAAAGCCCTTGGTCATGTTTTTCTCTCTGGTTCTGAAATCTTTCCATGTTGACCACTGTAATCTGCCACCAGAAACCTTCTCATGGAACCACTGGTGCTCACATCCTCCACCACGGCTCTTGGGAACCCAGGGGGAAAACCACGTTATTTGACTGCAGCCAAGACGCAGGGGAATTGTTTCCTGCAAGGTAATCCCGTGCCATGTGTGCCCAGGAGCTCCTCAGCACCCTTGCTGGCAGCCCAGAGGTCTTGGCTCACTCCCATTCAGGAGCTGACAAACATCAGCTCATGACCAGAGCAGAGACTGGGGGTGGCAGATCACCACAGATGGGGCTGGGAGGCAGGAGAGGGGCAGCTTCACTGCTGGTGCTGGGTTAGAGCCCTCAAGGGAGCAGCCTGGGAAGGAGGGAGGGCTGAGTGCACTGAACAGAGGCTTAAACTTCACAGTCTTTTAGGATTTTGCAGCTCTGATATTCAGTCAGAGATAAGTGTTCATTCACTTGATATCTTAGAAGCTATTCAGAAAAATAAACATTATATATAGAGTCCTGCTTTGCTTAAAGAATAAGTATTGATGTAATAGTGACAAAATTATTCTAGCATCAGCTGACATATGCTAGTCAAAAATCTATTGCGTGGAGGATCCAGAATCCAGTGATGGTGCCTCTGTGACATGTGGCATCCTGTTCCTGCACATTCATTTTTTCCATGCTTTTGAGTTTTCATTCTCTTCAGTATCTCATGTGTGATGTAGGAGAGAAGGGGGAGAAATGAATAAATCAGAATAATGAGCAAGAAAATTTTCTCTACTTGCAATTCAGAGTTTTGAACAGCCTTTTTGATGAAACCCAGAATGTATGAGTGCTACTTGTCAGCAAGGAACAGACAATTGCAAAATATTCTTTCCATAGGAAAGGGCCTTGCAGCCTGAGGCAATATTTCCACAGTTTTCCAGTGTCTCTGGTCACTTATAACAGGTTTTCTCTGTTTTATGCAGCTGTGGTCTGGCATGCTGTATGACAGGGAAAATTTTCAACTTATGGTTTGCAGACACTGGATTATTAAATAAGTCCTGTGCAGACAGAATAATGGCTGCCTGTGGGGTTTTTCTGGTTTGGCGTTTATTATTTTTTCCTCCCTTCCCTGAGTTGGAAAAATTTCTTTCTCAAAACAACTCTGGATGTCCTTGCCTTTTCTAAACACAGGATGATTCTGTCCTCTCTGGTGTGTGAAAACAGGCAAAGAGTCATTCCACCTCCACTCCTAGCATGCAGGGCAGGGCTCCTGAATTTTGACTTCTACAGAGATTGCATAATTAAGTCCTCTAGTCCTTTTTTGTGCCTATTTATGCTTGGGACACTTACCTACTTTCCTCATGTCCTGAAAAGCAGCCCTGCAGGAGCTGGGGTATGAAGAGCAGAGAGCTGCTGCTTTGCTGTGGTGGTGGGATGGGGCTGCTCCAGCAGCAGGCTGTGCTCAGGTCTGATGCTATGGGCACTGTAAGGTGTAGGCCTGGGACTTCTGCTTCCCAGCACTGAGATTTTATTTTACAGCTTGATGAACAGAGCTAACTCTCCTTCTCAGTGCTATAGCCAGCAGAGCACAGATGGATGCAGCCTGGCCATGGCATGGGGGGCAGGAATGATTTGCACAACACTCCAGCCTGCACTGACAATATTCTTGTGAAGTGTAACTGCAGCTTCAGAAAATGCCTCATCCTACCAAGGAAGAGCCCCAGGCAGTAATGCAGAAATAACACGACTGTATTGATCCATGAAAGGGGAGCTCACCTGGCAGCAGGCTGGTTTAGCTTGTGCTTTGCCATGGCAGGTGTTTGCTCCTGATATTTCCCTCCTTCATACCTGGTTTCTGGATCCCACCTCAAAGTTGCACAGATATAATAGTTCAAAAGACTTGTGTGGAAGAAAAATCCAAGGAATGAATAAGGTAGCAGGAATTCCACTCAATCTTTACACTAAAAATTTGCTTGGGATTCTTAAACTCACAGAACAGCCCTGGATGTCACTGGGGCCAGTGTTTGTCTCTAGAGCTGTCTTGAACCATGTCCCCAGGCACTGACCCTCCCCAAGGCCTTGTGTCTCTGCCAGCAGGTTTGGATTTGCAGTGGAGGCAGCCCCTACCATCCCTCTACAGTGCCATATTAATATACAGTGAATGACAAAACTGCATCAATAGCACTGAAAATTCAAAGCAAAGCATCCTGAAGGGTGTCCAGTTTCACCTGGTGTTGGAAAGGGAGTTTCTAAATCAACATCAGTGCTGCTTGTCTGGAGTAAAGAAAAGAGCAAGTTAATTATTCCCTGCTTGACACAGAACTGGTTCTGCGTGATTTGCAGATTCTGATCCTTGTCTCCTTAATCAGCCTCTTTCTCTCTCACCACCCACACAAAGCTTCTCTTTCTGCCTCCCTCTGGTTCCTGCGTGATGATACTCGTTACTGCTCCCATTCATGGTGCCAGGCTCAGAGCACTGGCATCAGTCTGCCACAGCTGCTGGAGGCAGCCCTGTCCTGCTGGGCACCTGGGCAGAGCATCCCAAAATCCAGGGGCTGGCTGACCTGCTGCATGACCACAGGCTCTGATGAGCAGGATCTGTCCTTCCACGAGCACAGGGATTGCTGCTGTGCCCAGGGCATTGCTGAGTGTTCTGCAGGCGGCACAGCTGTGTGGCCACAGGCATACAAAAAATAAAGATAACTGACTTGCAGCCCAGAAGATTCTATTCAAACCTAGCCCTGGAAAATCCATCTGACTCCAATAGAGACTTACTTCTGTGAAAATTCTTTACAACAGCTCAGTTGCTCCTCTGTGTGCTCATACCTGGGGGAATGTGTTGGTTTCTGCATAAGTATGCACAGGTACAGCAGCAAACAGATTTCAGTATGAGTAAGAATAAAATAATGTTGTATATGTGAATTTTTTCTGATACTATTTTTCAGCCAGGGGGTTATACTATGGGCTATGGTTTGGGTAACCCAAAAAAAAACCCCTTGCTGTGGGTTACAAAAGCTCATTTTCCATGAAGAAGCCATGTCAGAGATTTCTAAGAGGTAATTCTACAGCTACTTTCTGTACTCAGAACAGCTGAGTAAACCTGTTTTACCCACAGTATAAAGCAGTTCAGCAAATGCATGTCATCTGGAAAACAGTTTTAAGATACAGGATCATGAGGCCAAATTCCAGGAGCAGGAATGCTGATGGTCTTGTACCAGGACATTTTGTTGGAAGATCTGTCCCCACCTCTTTGCTTCCTGAAAAGAGATGTGACACATATTTATAACAGAGGAAACCCATGTTCAGATGCTCTGACTTTTTAGAAGAAACCCTTCTAATCTGGAAGTCAGAAGGGAGGGGGGCTGAGTGGGCAGTAAACACACAAATGATGCTGCTGTAGGAATTCAGGTGTACAATCTGCTGCTGCTGTTGGCCCTGAAGAGCCAAGGCAGGGTGGGGGAGGTGTTTTAGTGTGGAGAAAAGATTAGGTTATGCTGACTATGGGGTGAAGCAAAGTCTTGGGTCAGATTTATCCCATTGGCACCATCTCCTAACCTGGGTCCCCAGCCAGCCTTGTATACCCACTTGGTGGTCCCAAAAAGCATCCACCTTCAGAGATGACAACCACTCAGCTCCTGTTGGCTTTGAAGGTGATTGTTTGAGGTGTTTTTACTGCTTGGTACACTGATTCATGTTTCAGGTATTATTAGCATGTACTTAAAGGGTTTTTTATAGATGCTACTTTTAAGATCTGTCCCACTGAACCAGTATGATCCTGTTGTGTTTTTTAAAATCAACTGATAGAAAAGTTATATCATGTGCTCATGAGGTTCTTGGTTTTGCCTTGTATTTCTGGTAGGGGGTAAATCAGGAAGCTTTTGGTGATTCAACTCAAAGCTGTTTCTCTACCTGTTCCCTTCTCATGTAGATGACAGACCAGAATCAAGTTGTACTGATTATGCCAAGGAATTGTTGCTTCAGACAAAAATTAAAAAGAGAATTTTGGATACAAGTTGAAGTTATTAATGTGAATTTACATATGGAAACTTGTTTTTAATAGCTTTCCACACCACAAAAATTTCTCACTGGAGAAATAGGTCACTTGAAAAAAATCACCTATTTGAATATTTTTCTGGTTCTCCAGGAGGCTTTCTATTTTGACACTGTGCAAATATTTTGATGTTAATTCAGCTGGCACTGCAGTGAGTTATAGCTGTTGTTGAAGTAAGTGCACAAGAAGGGAAATAGAAGAACAAGAATGCTTTGAAATATGCAATTCTGTGAACATGGTTACTAGAGGAGACATGAATATAAAACTAAACTTCTCTATTAAAGTGAGTGTTTATTATTTCTCAAGGTTGTTTTGACCAAAAAAGAACAAACATGTATCATTTTGCTACCCAGACGTTTCCAGAGGTCTCTGTTGAGGTCATTCCTGCTGAGTGCATAGCAGGTGATGCAGGGAATTAATGGGCAGCAGAACAGAGAAATGCTGTGGTGCTTGCAGGGGAGGATGACGACCCAGGACAAACCCTTGTTCTGCCCCAAATGCTGCAGGTGCATCTTCCCATTGGCTCCTGAAAAGAACAGTAAATTATTCTCTTCTGAGAAAGGTTTATGTAATTGCTACTCCAAGTGAAAGAAATCTCATCGTGGATTTAGAACAAGAACTGCAATTTCCCGTTTCCCCCTGCCCTATCCTTCTGTGAGAAAGGTTCAGGCCTGTCTGGGGAGCAGGGGAGCAGAGTGCTTTGGTTTCTGGCTGCAACAATGCTCATCCTCCCCTCCTCCAATCCTGTCCCCAGGGAGTCCAGATGGAGCAGGTGGGACCTTCCTACCCTTGATCCATGACAGGCAGCAACAAGTACACCACAGAAATGCAGATAGGGAGTATTTTTTTCCCTGTGGAAGCCTTTTGGCATGTCTGAGCTCCCCTCTGCCTTTGAATCCAGGGACTGCTCCTGAGGGGTGGGGGCTGCTCTGCAGTGATGGGTGGGACAGGAGTGTCTCTCCCCTGGCATGTCCTGGCTGTCCAGCTGCCACTTCATCAACTCTGCTTGTAGTGTCCCTGTTGGGTTCCTCTGATCACTGCTGCAACCTTTCCAAAGCTGTTGTTTCCCCAGCTGTTTGGCAGTTTCACTGAGACTGACTGATGGAGACTGCTAACCTGCAGGAACTGGGGCATTACCAAGAGACAGGATTTGGGAGGTAGAAAAGTTGTCCCAGTTTGCAGGGTTTATAGACTATGAACAGCATTCACTCAAGGATTTCACTGTGACTTCACTCTTCAGCCTGGCAGAGCTGAAGCTGAGTGGTATCACGAGCATGGATATCTCTGGCAGATGTGGAGAGCTTTGGAGGACACAGCTTGGGGCTGTTGCTTGAACTGAAGGGCTTGAAGCCATGGAATAACTGAGGGTCAAGTCCTACAGGCACACAGGTGGTGACCAGAGCTTCCCCTGGTGGGCTGCCCCACTGCAGTGGCAAAATGTCCTGGTGCTCAGACCCTGTGGATAACCTCTCATCAGCTCCATGAACTGAATGCAGCCTCCCCTTTTATGCTCTGTGCCATCAAGAGCTGTGGGCAGCACAAGGGAAGGCTGGGGAAGCTCAGCTCTCCTTCCTGAGCATGGTGGTGGTGCCAGTGTTGCCACCCAGGCTTGCTGAGATCTTGCTGAGCTGCAGACACTGAGCTGATCCTTTTAGGAGCAGTGTAAGAGCTCTTTGCTGCCATGACAAAACCACACTGGCTGAGCAGTACTTGGTGTCCTTGTAGCTGTCTGGTGGAGCAGAGGTGCTGATTTTTTAATTGTTATTATTAGCAGTGAATTATAGTGTTCAGCCTCTGAAAGGACTAGTGTTGGTGGAGCAAAACCCCAAGGGATTAGTGCTCCTGCTCTCACTGTGGCACTGCTGGGATGGGTGTAGGACCATGTGGGGACACCCAGAATGGCCCTGCTGAGATCAAACCCCTTTCTGAATATTGTTTTTTGTAGAACTCTGCTTTTCTGCTCAGTTCTGTAATTCTGAATTGCAAAGGCACAGTCATGGCTGACAACACTTCTAAATACTGTGGTAGTAAAAGACTTTTCTGCTGCTGGCCTGACACAAAGCACTGCACCACTAGCAGGCAGCAGCAGCTTTAAATGAGCTCTGCAGACTCACAGGGACAAGACAGCTTTGGATGGCTCCAAAGGGGAAATAGCTTTAGGGTGAGGGCTGGACAGTCTGTATGACCACATCTGTTAAATAGTGATGGGGAAAAGGCTGGTGAATATCTGCAGCAAGCTGTGAAGGAAAAGGATTATGTGGGTAAAAGTATTGGGAAGTCTGGTCTCTGAAGGAGATACAGAGATCTCTGTACAGTTCCCACAGTTGTTTCAAACCAAGGATTTTTAATTTTCTGGCTATGCAATTAGCCTTTCTGTGAAACCTCAGCAACAGATATTTTACCATGTCCCTTGGGAACATTAGTTCATTAGTTAATTAGTTTACAATTTTAATTAAAATTGTGCTGCCTAATTTCTTTGAACTATACTGACTTGAGTGGTGTGGTGCCATTATCCCACAGAGCAGGACACACCTGAGGCTGGCTGGCTCTCACCACTGCTGTGAGCAGTCCCTAAGGAAAACCAGAATGTCCAGGGACTTTTAGTCCCATGTGCTTTCAGGCACATGGTGTTTCTGGTATTTCCCTGATACATGGTCATTCCACCTTCTGCACCCAGCCAAGGCACCTTTGAGTCTCATTGCTTTTCCCAGCCTTGCTGAAGAAGTCCTGGGCTTCCTCAGTGCTGCAGAGCTCTGGACAGGTCTCTGGTGATGAGGAGACAGGTTAGAGATGCAAGGGGCAGAATGACAGGCTGTGTTTGTGCAGCCTCACAGCTTGTTGCTGGCTGTGAAGATGGGAGAGAAAAAGAACCTGTGGATAAAGAGCCTCCTCTACACCTTAACTGGTGGTGCCTGGCTGGTACTCAGCCACATCAGTCACAGCCTTTGCTGCAGATTAACAGGGCAGAGATGTATTAAGTGCTCTGCAGAGCCTGAACAATGTAATTACCCTCCAAGTGAGGCAAAAGCTTGTGCCAAGAGATTTTTATCTTCCATGAATGAGCTGGAGGGTGAAGGGCTCCTGGCTTTTATGAAAGGCAGGAAACTCCAACTCTCCAACTACTATTTTATGAGCCAAGAGATTTGACCACCATGAAGCAATGTCTGTGTCATTGACTTGGCCAGACAGCCAGAATATGTCAGGACGAGGGTGGTGACTAACATTTCTAGCATTTCTGCTAGAAATGCTCCTGAATTACTCCTAAGCTGCTGTTCCTGGAGCACCTGCTGTCACCAAGGGGTCTGTCCTGGCAGCACCAGAGCACCTCTGCCAGCCCCCAGCCCCTGCTGGCAGTGCTGCAGGTACTGTGGCCCTACAAGCACCTTGGCACAGTCTGAAGTGAAGCTGCACAGGAGGAGAGAGGCAGGCTGCAAGAGAGGAGTGCTGTTTCTAGGGAGCAGGAGGACTTGGCTGGTGTGGGTGTCTGACTGCAGCCATTATCCTGCCCTGTCTGCTGCTCTTCACAAGTGAATCCCTTTTGATCTGGAAATGAATTTGGCTTCTTGCCCCGCTGTCCCAGTGGTGGGAGGGCTGGAGCTGCACCCCAGCCAGGCTGGCCAGTGCTGCTCTTGGTGGCTGAAATAACTGTTTCCTCTCTTGTTCCTGCTCTCTGGTGTGTTCTACAGAGGAACAAGGTCTCCCCTGTTGTGTTTTGCAGAGCTATCCAGCCATTTAGTCCTTGCTAGAGCAGGCTGATTTCCTGCTGGTGTGCTCTTTCAACTCTGTTGAAATTAATCCAGCTCTCCTTAATGTGGGCAGCAAGAGCAAACTTCTCTTGTGCCAGAGAGACAAACTACACATCAGACCTGATGGCAGACCCTTATGGACCTGTGACAGTGATTCCTTTTCCGGCTCATCCTGCCTCTCTCAACACTTTCTTCTCTTTCCTCCCTTGTAGCCAGTTCCTTTTTGTTTCTTGTCTTTTAGCAGAAGCATCTTCAGTCTGTTAATCCCCCTTTGATGGCAGGTCAGCTGCTTCTCTGAAGTCCAAAGGAATGAGCTCCAAGTCTTCATTTGACTTTCAAAGGAAGAAAGAACAAAGTCTGGCAAAATTCCTTTTTGCACAGTCCACATTCATTGTTACTGTGCTCTTCATTATCTTGTACTATTTCAAAATTTTTTTTAATATCTGTCTTTCTACTGCAGTTGAACTACCAAGCTTTAACCTTTCTTCATCACTTCTCCCTTCTTAAGATCTTCTTAAGATCCCTTCTTAAGTTTTGCACTTCCCTAGTCACATCCTAATGTCCCAGATGTGCTCAAACCCTGCTATTTGTGCAGCCTCTTATGTCAGTCCACTCCAGTATGCAAAACTATGGTTTTTCCCCCCCTGAAAATGTGCTGGAAAATGGTGAATTAGTGTATATCACATTATCCTTCTTGTTTCTTACATCATAACCAACACTATTGGTTTTATATTGTAAAGTAAGGCAAAGAGTTAACTTGGCTTGGAGCCATCCAGAGATTAGCATTTACCCCATTTTCTGTGTAGAAAGACCCTCCCTTCTCCTTCCTTTGATCTACTTTTTCTCATGTAGCTGACTAAACTTGTCTGCTTGTGTAATACCTCCTGTGAGGTGTCATTTGGTCTGAGGATTGCCGGAGGTGATAGCCAGATGCTTTTGACCCGCTGTGTGTATTGGTGCCTTTTCTCTTCTTCCCTATTCCATTCCATTGCAAATTTCTGCATGCTCCAACTACTCTTCTGAGGTGCTTAAGTGTGCCTTTGGCTGCTGTGCTACTTCAGACCCTTTACCTTTTTTGCATGAGATACAAGTACCACAGCTTAGTAGCTTTTCTTCCACTTTTGGTCTTGAATTCCTCAGCTTAGCTGATTTCTCATTTCCTAGCGGTGATCAATTTGCCTTTTGGAATTGGGAATTTGGGATCATGTTTCTTAGGGGTTTGTTGTAAATTAGTGTGTGCTCAATCAATAATAATTTATAGTTATTCACAGGTTCTGCCAGTGTGTGCTGGAGCACCCATCACCATGTGTGTCTCTGAAGGGCTCCACAGATCCCGTGGCACTGCAGTCTCCTGTCTCTGTGTCTGTGCACTCCTTTCACTCTGTGATCATCCTCACCTTTGTCTCTGCTTCAGAGGCAGATAAATCTTTGCTCTCCTGTTCACTGGCTGGTGACTGCTTAACTCCTTGGCTCTCCTGCCTCCCTCAGCCCTGCCCTTTCAGCCAGGGCTTAGCAGTTCATGGTCCACCAGCTGGGAGTGAAGCTTAAGGAGGAAAAGGCCCATTCATGCGGATCAGGTGATGGGGCACTCCTACAAAGCCTTGCCTGCAGAACAAAGCATTTTTGGGGCTTGCCAAGTTGCCTTTAAGGGTGCAAAAACCACCTCCTGTGCAATTCCTTCCCTTAACAGAGGGAATTCAAACCTCCCCACACAGCCATGTGGTGCCTGTGATTATGTGGGCACAGTGCAACCTTCATGGCTGCTGTGTCCTTGGAGGAACTGGCAGAGAGGATCACAGCTGGTTTCAGCCTCCACTCTGTCAGCTTTAGCTAAAAATTAATAGCACACGAGCTTCCTCCATCCCCTCAAACTTGGACAGCCAAAACCTTCCCCCGTGGCAGTTTGCAGATATTCACATTCTGGTTAATGATATAATTGAGATGTTTCCAGTGATTTAAAAGACTTCTGACTAAGCTCTTGGCATAAAGAGGAAAAAGTGAAAGCCAGAGTCAGGGGGAATCAAGAATTCAACAGAAGCCTTTGAACCAGCTTTTGATTTACATATGAATAACATTGATCTGCAAAGGGAATTGTGTCCAGTCATCCCCAATAGAGGCGCCAGGCAGGAGCTGCTGCCATGCTGGGAGTCTCCCCCAGTTCCTATAGGATTATTTTCTCCACCATGCTTTTGTGACTGTGCACTTCTACCTACTTACACAGGATCTCACACAGATGTGAATTCCCTTGATCTCAGGGGCAGTGAACCACAGGGCCCAGAGTGACTGTGGTATGTAGAGCAGGGATAGATGTATAGTCCTGGAGGTCTGGGAGGTGTCACTTGCTGATGCAGAATCAGCAAGCAAGGTGTTACAGTGCCTCAGTGTCTGTGCTGGTGGTGGGACCAGCAGGGACATCTGCTCTGCTGCCAGGCAGTGCCTCTGTGCTGTGTGCTGACCTGTGACTTGCATCACCTCCTTGCCTGGCTTCTTGTCAGTTCTGCTCCTGGAGGTGTTGGAGATGAAGGATTTTGTGGGGTTTTACTTAGAGGAGGCACTCGAGCAGAGCACACAGCCTGTAAACTGCTTAGGAGCCTCTAAGCTTTACTTACCGTTCCTCTGGGGTAACCAGCATCATGTGCCAATCTGACTAATGCTTTGTAGAATGCACTAGATTAAAGGTGAATGTGTTGTTTTGGATTTAGCATTGGAATGACAGCATTTCACTGCTGTTCTCACACAGCTTGTCAGGGATGATGAACACTTCCTCTTCCTGAACTCTGCCAGTCATCCCTGAACACGACAGCAGCAGTTCAGTGATTTCATCCCTGCCCTTTCTGCATACATCCATAAAACACACCTGCACACTGTCATCCCAGCCTCACACTACGTGAGAATATATTAGCAAGTCAAACACTGAATTCTCATATCTAGGTGTTCTGGTTTTTTATATTTCTGGGTTTTTTTTCTGAATGTCAGCCTACACAGGTTGATAGTCCATCCCTAAAGGGGTTCTGCAGCTGCACATCTTCACTCCCAGCTGCAGTAATGTTAGCAATGGCTGTAACTGAGGCTGAAACTGTACTTTAATTCCCACAGGAGCTGTGCAAGCCTTGTTTGTATCTGGGTGCCACTCCAGATGCCTCTAATTGTGTAGAAGGTAACAACCTGTGCTTTCAGACTACCTCAGGACCCTTCCTACTCATTTGGCTTCTTTCCTTTCTGGTCACTGTTCCTGAGTTTTACTTCTTCATAACTTATCTTTTCCAATTACTCCAAAATATTTTCAGTACCAATAGCTTTTAACTGAACAAGATTTGGATTTTGGATTTCTTGCTTTGGTTGCAGGGAGAAGAGGGGAGATATTTTTACTCATGAGCACTCTGCTCTCTGTGCCTGCACTATTCTGCAGGACACCTCATTGCTGTCTTACTGGAGCTGGTTTAGACTAACCTTACATTCATGGCAATTTATATTTAATCTGCTGTCCAGATCTAGTGCTTCTGAGCCACTTCAGTCCACGCGCCTCCTTCTCCTTCCTATTTTGGGCTCCTGGGTGCTTTGACGCTTCTTCTGTGTAGCTCAGCCTCCCAAGCTTCAGCTTAAGTGAAATCCCCAAGGCAGCCAGCTTATGTCACCATCATCCATCAGGGACAGCCACAAAGAAATCTCTGCAGCTCAGTAGAGCTGCTCTCCCTCCCATTCCTCTGCAAAGGGACAATGCAAGCTTAAGGAGAAGGCAGGTGTGCTGCAAAACATGTGATGTTGTGACATTTGAATCGAAGAAAATAATGTAAAACTCATTTGCTACAAACCTCACCTTTGAGTATATGAGTGTTATACAAAGCAATCATTTACTGTGTTGTTAAAGAACTGTCAAACATCCTGTATGGATGGGATGGTTCTTCTCTCAGCAAAAGGAAATGTCTTTGTTCACAAGATGAGGTGGAAGGGAACTTGTTGAGCTTGCCTGAGCATATGTCCAGGGTATCAAAACCACAGACTATGTATGTTTCCTGGTCTGCTTTGGTGCAGCCTGGATTTATCTCATTCCCCTTCTTTGTCCTTCTGGCAGAGCTATTGAAGGCTCTAAGTGAGGAGTTGCAGCTCTTTCTCTTGCTCTGCCAGAACTTTGAAGGGTGTCACCCGAAAGGCTGTTTTGCAGAAAGTTGGGAACTTGTGTCCAGCTACAGATGAACTGTCCCTGGCCTGGAGAAGACTTGGGGCACTGTGTCCAGATCTTGGTCATGAATTCAACGGAGCCTGGCTCGTGGCTCTGCTGCTGGGTGTCCTGGCTGGAGTCACTTTGCCACTCATGTCACCTCCTTCCTGCCAGCACACAGGGACAGGACTGCTCCTGCAGTGCAGATGAGACAGCCCAGAGGTTCAGCTGCACCACGGGCTCCCCAGCAGGAGCAGGAGCAGGGCACAGAGCAGCAGCTCTTCTGCCTGCCCTGCCCAGAGCTGCAGGGACCTGGTCCTTGGGAGAGCAGGCTGCCACTGCAGATCTGATGGAATGTAACACCTCCTGCTACTAACCGAGTAGCTGTTATCTGTCTCCCCGATCCTCCTGGCCCCTACCAGGCTCGAAACCTGTTTGTTTCTTAAACAGCCCCATACTATGCTGTTCAATAATGTGAGAGTTTTGTGCTTGAGGAGGGCTGCTCTCTAAATGACTATTGTCCTGTGTTTCAAATTAAAAAGATTGCACTGGGTTTGTAATCAACAGCAATTAACTTGCCACAGAGGTTGCAAGAGGAATTTTTTGCCCACACTGCAGGCTCCTCAGATCTTTTTCACAGCACTCAAAGCCATGGCACCAATGTCTTGCACAGAGCTCTTTTCTGTGCAGCAGCAGGACTTGGGGTGTCTGCAGGGCTCTGGCCCCAAGCCAAAGTCACCACTGGGGAGTGCAGAAGACAGCCCAGAGTTACTGGTGTCCCACAGAAACCTGCTCTGTGCCCTGCTGCCCCTGCAGGTGTGACCCCCATGCCAGCCTGGCCAGCTGGAAGGTGAGTGCCTGCTGGACTGCTCAGCAGCAGCGAGGTGCAGGCCAGCCTGAACTCCCCAGAAATCCCACAGGGAGGATCACAGCATGCCCACTGCCTTTCTACCCCAGCCTGGTGTTTCTCTTACTTTTCCTCATGATGGAAAGAGCACCTGGAAGCACCTAGAGCACCTGCACCTGAGCCTCCAACCAGAGACCTGCTAAACTTCAGCTGAATTTTCTTTTGAAAAGGTCTGACATCCCTTCTGACCCTCCCCTTCTGCCCTTCCTGGGCTGTGCTGCTGCAGTGAAACCCCTCTAGCAGATCCAGGTCTCTGACCCCTGGGATGACATAGCATGCCAGGTTGCTGCCTAGGGAATGTGCATCCCTGGAGCAGAGCTCAGTGCTCTGCCCTTCCAGGGAAGGCAGGGATCCAGCTGACCAGCCAGCTGCTCCTGCAGATAATTGCAGTATCAGTGAGATAGAATTAGATTACGTTTATTTCACCATCAGTTATGTTCAAGCTCTTACACAGACATCTTTACTATGTTAAATTAAAATTAATTAATTGCTTATTCTGGGAAAAGATTAACATCTAAAAGCTACATAAGACTTTCAGAGTTTATCTATTTAGGAGTGCTTGACTTGCTTCTACAAGGCTTGATCTTGCCAAGCCAAGAATGAAACATAAAGTGCATTCACTACAAGTGAACTTGTAGCACCTGAGTTTGTACTCCACACATTGCTGGTAATTGCCTGCTTTGTTTTTGCTGGTGTGCCTAAGGTGTCCTGGATAGAAATTGGCTCAGATGGTGGATGACAGGACATCTGTGATGTGCCTGAGAAGGGCAGGCAGGAGGCAGTTCCTTTTGGGATAGGGCAAAGGGTAATACATGGCACAGTATCTCTTTCCCACATCAGAAGTGCTTCTGCCAATGAGTGTTTCCCTCATCCCTCCCTGCCCATTGCTGGGACACAGGTCACATCCAAGCAGATCCAGCAGATTTCTGGAATGTGAGAAAATATCTCCATTTTTACCTTAATTGTCCTGAAATTTCAAGGTCTTAAGGCATCACAGTTGTCCAGGCAGCTGGAAAAGAGACCCTCTAATTCATGTTCTCTACATCCACTAACTAAAAGATGGAGCAGCAATGCTCTGAAAGACTCCTGCTAATGCAGCATCAGCAATATATTTCAAAGTAAAGAATGTGCTCCTGCAGAGGCCAACAGGATATAGTGGATAGGCATCCTAATCAGCTTCTGTACATGGGGCTCACTATTGAGTGTCTGTACTTTCCAAATAGCTTTTGGAAGTAGATTTTCATGGTTGATCACAGTTTTTGTAGCTTGTTCTCTCTCTTCCTGCCTGTTTCCTTATCAGCATAGATATTCTGACAACTCAGAGACTGGTGTTTTATTTCTGTCATTCCAGTTTTTCTCAAGTATTATTAGATCAAGATGGTTGTCTCTGTCTCTTTTACTTCACTGAATTTGCTGTAGTGTAAAAGCAGCACTCCCCTCCTCTGCAGGTGATTATCAGGAAATTTTCACCCCCAAAACTGGGTATAACTTTATGCTACCTGTGTTTCCTGCATTTTGGTGAGAAGAGGTTTTCCACTTGGAAAGCCACAGTGATGGACATGCCCTGGGTCAAACACCACAGGGTGATTATCTCTTTAAGCACAGATCTCAAAAGGTGATTTGCATTCCACTACACGGGCTCTCCCCAGGCTTTTCTTACTTTCAGGCAGAACAGACACCATTTTTTGTGGGAATTTTCTTTGGAGAAGCACTCCAAAGACCTGTGCTGTGCAGAGAAGGTGTGACCCCAGTTCTGCAGCAGATCAGGTTTGCTGTGAGCATAAGTAAGGATGTCCTGCCTTCTGGCACTCAGTACCATTAGATCCAAAGCAGGATGCAAGCCCCTTGTCCCCAGGTACCTTTGGCTGACAAAATAAACATGAGTTCATCCTGGTTTTCTCACCTCTTTCCTGCTCATGTCAGAGGTGAGACTGAAGCTGTATGAGCAAATGCACTGTGTCCACCAGATTCTGTGTTGCATAGATATTGGCTGCTAACTAAAAATAATCTCCTTTTGACTGTCATAACAGTAGCTGCTACTTAACCCCTCCTCTTCAGTTTCCTTCTGGGCTCCAAAGTGGGGGAAGAATTTGCTGTAGGAAGAACATTGGGAAAAATATCCACTCTTTTTCTTCATTTTTCTTTTGCCTTGCTGGAAATGAATGGTGGGTTGCAGCTGTCTATATGACATTCACACACACTCAGACACACACTCTCACACATTCTTACCCACACACATTCACACCTTTGGTTGACAAGGGTCTGCCCTGGCTCATACTCCTTGTGAAAAGTCACAAAATCCACAAAATCTCTGTTTTACTTCATTGTTCCTTTCCCCTGAAGGAAAACAACCTTGTAAATTCTTGTGGCTCTTGAGAGAGGTGGGAGGTGGGTATTGAGTTCCCTGGTGCTGGTTTTCATACTTCCCTCATCCCCCCAGACAGTGGGTCTGTACTGCCTAGTGCCAGGAGTGACAACTGCAGCCTGTCCCTTCTTGGGCTGCAGGAGTTCACCTGAATACTTCATTATAGTATTCCACAGCACATTTAGACATAGCTAAGCAGATTCAGCTCCTTTGGCTCTGTGGGGTAGGTATCTTGCTCCAAGCATGGCTGTGCATTTTTAAACATTATTAGAGTTCAGATGAAATTGCTTCCAGCTGCTTTCACAAAGCCTAAATATTGCCAGGGTCCTATATAATGTTCCTTTTCTGCCAGATTGTGGCCTCCTATACAGAGGTCTTCAAAGACCAGTTTCAACAAAACCAAATTATTTTAGAATATAATTACCTCTCACCCCCTTAAATTTCATTGTGTTCCAAAGAGTTTTCTGTAAATAGATCCCACTCTTTAAAGGAGCCATGCTATTCTGCAGTGCTGGTGGGAGCCAGCCCTCACCAGGCTCCCCTGCATTAGCAATTCTTGGACAGACAGTGCCTGAGTAGCCTGTTATGTGATAAAACGTCACATTTCTCCTCCCCAGCACTGCTTGTGCTGATATTCAGCTCCTGCAGGAAACCATATGGCTTCCAGAAGCCTACCCACATACCTGTACGTGCCTACACAGTCCATGAGTCACTCTTACTGTTTGGACACCCCTTGAGTCATCTGAAAATCTGTGAAATTTCCATGTCTCTTTTCCATGCAATCTCCTAAGAACTTATACAGTTATGTATAAGGATTTACATATGCTTTTTTTTTTTCTAGTCTGTTTTTGGTTTCATGGGTGTTGATACACTGGCACTTCTTATTTTGAAGGAAATTGAATCTTGATGAGAGCAGAGCTCTGGCTGCAGCTGTCTGGGGAAGGGATTAAACTGAAAAAGTGAGACACTTTTGGAAGAAGGGCTTTAGGAGCAGGAAGTCCAACACACTTGGGCTTCCAGCCTTTTTTTTCTGCTCTGACAGGACATACCTGATCACTGCTGACCCTTGGTGTGTTTCTGTGTCCAAAGGCTGCTGCAGTGCTGCCTTCAGTGGGATGTCAGCACTTTGGGAGCCCCTGACAAGACTTTGCAGCACTAAGAAGGGCACAGATGGAGCACACTTGGGTCACTCAGGGCATTTTGGGGACTGACCCAGGGCAGCAGGTTTGGGGTAGGTGTCTGTCTTCGTCTCCTTCAACTCCTCAGCTGCAGGGACTCCAGCCTCAGACAAGTCTTTGCCTTTTATCAATTGCATGACAAGATAATTCTGCTGCCTCAGGACAGTGATGTGTACACTGGGCCTGTTGCTTTTGCTGATGAAAGTAGAGGAAAGAAAGCTCTTTCTCTTTCCTCTATGGTGGGCCAGCACTGAAGATGCATTATAGGCCAAATTAAAAACAGCAGCCCCAAGGTTTGCTGCAGCAGCATGGAATGAGGCAACCAGCCTGCCAGAATCAGCTACTTTTGCAGCTGTACCCCAAATGCAGGCAGTGCTGGGTGCTTAGCAGAACAATCTCACAAGCAGTTGAAGGAGAAGGAATGTGTAGATAGATTGTTCTGCCGTGGAGTGTGGGAGCTGACTGCATTAAAAACATCAATGTCTCCTCATAGGCATTCTGCAAACAAATGCTGATTCTGTGGCCTTACAGAGCCAAAAAAATAGTCAGAGGTACATATGAGTGTTTTGTACTGCTGGAAGCAGCAGTGTGAGTTTGTAGAGAACTTCTTGCTGTAATTTAGCTTAGTAAAATTGCCAATAATGTTCATTAGAGCAAACAATCAGGCTACTTCACCCTCTGTAAGAGAGTGTGCTGCTTTATTCACCTACCCCAAAATGCTGCTCAGTACAGCCAGTGATGTTCCTACTGTCTCTGTACTGTTGAGAAGCATGTGTGACCTGGAAAGCTGCAAAGGAGCACACAAAAGCATTGCTAATTTATACCCTCATCCTTCATTCTGACTGGTACTGTTTAAAAAAATTCACTCTGTAGAATAACAAATGAACCCCAAACCAACAAACCCATGATATTTTCAAAATGTGGTAGTAAAGCTGGGTAACTTGCTGTGTAGTGTTTAGTCAAACAATATTGGTAAAATTTGAGTTTTAATATAGCTACAAGGTGTATATATGTATCTATACTGGTATATAGTGTGTGCAGCATGTGTACATACACACGTGTATCTATGCAAAATGTACAAGGTATGTTCCATAGAAATAGATCAGGGATGTGAAGAGCAGAGCTAAAGGAACATGGGAGGACAGGAGAGCTTCAAGAGAAGGCTTCACTGAAAGCTGCTTCAGCACAGAGTGTTCTGGGGTGCTGAGCCCCTGACACAGCCCTGCTGGGGAGCTGCTCTGCCTGCAGAGAGAAAACTCAATAGGCAGCTGCCTGAAATACTGGCAGCAATGTGCTTGCTAATAAGAGGAGGAATAAGAAGTAAGGAATTGATCAGGTAGAGATAAAATTTCCTGTCAGAATGCATGCTTTTGCATAAGGAACAGAAATGAGCTGAGTGGTTGTTTTTGGGAAGGTTTGTTCCTCAAGTGCAGCTGGAGGGATCAGTGTAACAGATCTAAGCCCATGTAATGTGCTCCTTAGTGAGGAGAAAGTTTAGAGGGTGTTTTTGTCAGAGTCTGTTGCTGCTCAAGGCAGAAGGAATGCTCTGGTGGATGCCTGAGCCCCAGGAAGCCTCTGGCAGCTCCCCAGGGCCACTGCAGCCCTGGGCACAGCACATCCCAGCACCTGCAGCCCTGCCCCAGCTGCTCCCACTGCTCAGGACACTTCTGAAACTGCCTCTTGTGCAGCCCAGGGAGCTTAACTGATCTTGGCTATTTAGGGGAGCTTGGCCTCCAGCTGAGCCTCTCAGGAACTCCTAGGGAATGGTGGTGTCTCCTTACAGTTTTCCAGGATGAAGAGGCCACCAGGAGC
The DNA here is from genome assembly GCF_029582105.1 of Oenanthe melanoleuca. NCBI lineage: Eukaryota > Metazoa > Chordata > Aves > Passeriformes > Muscicapidae > Oenanthe > Oenanthe melanoleuca. The sequence continues at coordinate 12,688,520 of NC_079343.1, read as the reverse complement.
AGCGAGCTTGAGATAGAAATGATAATGATAGAAATGATGGATCCCTGCTGGCTTGTGCTGCTCCATCAACAGACTAGCGGGGACTCATTTGCACTTCCCAAATGCCATCCCATCTTTCCTTCCAGCTGAGTGGGCATCCTCAAATGACCTGTGGATCTCTGTAGGATGGGCTGCTTTTGTAAATTTTTAATATGGTAAAAGTGCACTAAGAAACCAAAGCTATTGTTTAATGAGCCTAGAGATGACTCCCAGGCTTGCACAGATACTGAAAAGATTTAGGGATCTGTAAATGAAAACCATTGTCCTGCTTTCAATATATATCACCACTGAAACTGTCATGGAAATGCTGATGATTTCACTCTGACTGTGGTGATTGTGGAGTGATTTCCCTGGCTTTAGCAGAGATGCTTTTGTGAGACTCTGGCTGCCTGGCCTGAAGTCTGCAATAAAATGGAGTTGGTCCATGTGTGGGATGGTAAAATCTGCAAGGGAGTGATATATTTTCCACATTTTCAAAAGCACTTTCCACCCATCCAAAGAGGTTACAGAAATAACCTACTGCAAAATTTAAAAAAGCAGCAAGTGTTTGCACTTTGTGGAAAAGTTAAACTTACAGGGGGCTAGACCACATAGTTTGCTTACCATGCTGCTTGGGTAGTGAAATTTCTGAATTTCTGTGAGTCAGTAGGGGCTGAGGGCTGGATCTCCTCCTGTCCCTCCCACAGGGTGCTGTGGCCCAGCATGGACAGCACAGGGCTGGGAAGTGTGGGCAGTGAGGAGCAGAGAGCAGCAGAACTGAACTGAACTGAACTCTTCCTGGCTAATTGCAGAATCTCCAAGAAGTTCACATAAGGAATCAAGTGAGAGCTGAGGTTGCTTTATACTCACATTGCTTTGATGCTTTCAGTTCTGTGGCCCTATATATAAAACAAACACAATGGGTATCTAGCAGCTAATTCTAGCCACAGATATAAAAATTAGCACACATCAGTTGCTAATTCCTTGAAGGTATGAGCTGCTTCTGATGTAAATATGAACATGTGGCTGCTCAGCAGAGACTTGCCACAAGATTTTCATTTTTAGTTGCATTTAGCCAAAGCAGACAAAAATAAAATCCCCAGAGGCAAAGATGTATCAGAAATTCTCTGGAACTACACTGAAGCTGTATCCTACATAAATAGCCTTAGCAAACAATAATTAACACAGCCAGCATGTTTCATCATATTGTTAAAGAGAGTAGAAATCGAGATAATCCCTTCTGAATTGTAATGTAAGGCCATACATAATGATTGGACTGCTAGTTTTGTTTTTCACGGTGGAATCTCTTCAGAGAGTTTAAATGAACTGTTTGCAGTGAAACTGGATGCTTCCTCCAGCATGCAATAATCATAACCAAATGAGATTTTAATTAATAATTGAATAAATCCTTAGTGAGTTTCTGAAATAGGAGGCATGCTCTACATCTGCATGATGCCAGGAGATCTGTGAGAATACTGAGCTGTTTCTGATTAGGAAGCTGAGAAGTTGCCCTTGAATCCAGGCCAATGATGGTGGACTGAGTTCTTCTCTTAAGCCTACCCTTAGTGCACAAGCCTGGAATTTCACACTATTCTTTGTCAGGAGCTGATTTCTGTCCCATCCTTGATAAGATCTAAATCTTTGTACCCTGTTTTCCTTCAATATAGAGCAATTTCAATGTAGATGCAGCCCAAATCTGGCTGTGAAATTTACTTTTCTGTTTAAATACATAGTCCAGTCTGTGAGTACCTGAGGTGAAAGGCACCAAGCCTCCAGGAGACAGAAATGAAAGGACAACATGTGCTTAGAGAGGAACATTTCAATGTGTTCAGTCTATAGTGATGGGTAACTGTATCAAGTCATACCTTGAAAGCAGCTCAGTGACTCGTCTTCACTTTTCTGGTTGGAAGCAGCTCCAAACCTCACTGCTCTTGTCCCAGGAAGCTTTCTGGGGCACCTTTGGTTTTTTTTGCTCAGAAGCCTTACTGACCTGAAGGTACCCTGTGAGGTTGTCCCCTCTGGAAATCCCAGATTTCCTGCTTTGCCACCTTCTAGTGCAGATTCCCCTTAGCTGGACACAGATGGCTGTGGTTATGTAAAACTCTAGGTGAGGTCTCACTGGTGTTTTGTGCAGGACCATTAGTACTGTCCTGTCTGGTGTAAACCTCACTCCTGAGGCCCCTTTGATTATCTTCCCCTTCCATGGCCTTAGAAGGGCTCACAGTCATCCTTTGTTGACTGCTTTTGTTTCTTGCCTTTCTCTCCTGCCTGGTATGACTTTGATCTCTTCTATTCCAACTTCACAGCTTTTCTTTTTGCTGCAACTTTTCATGTCACCCCATGCTTCTTCTATAAGCCTGTCTTTGTGAAGCAAAATATTTATCGATGAAAGGAAAAGGAAAATATTTTACCTCTTAGTCCACGTAGTCTCTGCATCCACTTAAAGAAACTTCACTGATTTCAGCATAAAGCAAATACATAAATGAAAACCATTTCAGGACAGAGGCTTGCACACCACCAAGTTAATATTTTATTTGGCCACATTTCCAAATTATCAGGAAAATGGGAGAAGAATTGCAAGCATACACCTGTCTTCCAACTTTTCCTGTCCTTATGAGTCAGTCCTGGTATCGGACAAACTCGTTACTCAACGCTCTCTGCTGTTGCAGAAGTGCAGTTCTGAGCAGGAATGTGGCCCAGCCTCTGGTGATATCACCTTTTACCTTGCAAAAATCACAGCTGTGTTAAGTGGAAGATTTTTTTTCCCCCAGTAAGGAAAATATGAAAATAAGGAAGGCTGATGGATTACTTCCAGAAATAATCTATTTTAAGAACAAAAAGCAAATAAAAGGAATAGAAGCACTGAAATGTCAATAGTAAATAGCCTTACAGTACATATTGCTTCTGAATGTGCATGTTTGATTATTGCTGCCAGCTTCCCTGTAGCTTTCTGGAGCATATAGCTGGACCCTTGGATGCATCTGGAGAAGTTAGCTGCCCATGCAGCTTTGCCAAAAGCAGCAGAGGCTTAGGTCAGTGCATTCAGAAGTAGTTCTGATTCTGGGAACCTAGTATAAGCTCTTTGGGAACTTACAACCAGAAAATGTTAAAATTTTCATTGATCTCAACTTGCAACAGTGTTTGATAAAGAAATTGGGGCAAGGTTAGTGATACAGAAGCAACAAAGCTCAAATGAGTTATCTATAACAGAGGATTTACTGAAAGGACAAACAAGAATCTGCTTGTGAGTTGGTAACAGGACTTTGGACTCTGATAAGTTATTTTATAATCAGTAAGAGCAGGCACAATACCACTAGGATTTAAAGAGTGGTTTTTACAAGACCCACATGAAGGCTCTCTGCAGAGAGAGAAACTGGCAGGTTTACAAAGATTTTCTGCACTTAAACATGTATCAAGATATAACAGAAAAGCTGTGTGGACACTGCAGGGTCTCAGCACCACTGGATGCTCACTCCTGGGGTGAAGGACAGGTTGCATTAACTGTGGGCAATTCCTGCAGCCCCTAGGCCCTGTTCATCAATAGATCCTGCAAGCTGGACAGTTTCCCAGGTTTCTTCACTGTTCCAGCTCTGCAGTTGTTCAGTGGGACATTGGAGGACTCACCCTCAGCTTCAGTCACTGGCAGCCTCTCCCTTTAATTATTCATAAAATTACAAACAAGACTAAATTTTTTCTTGAATTATCCAGCTGCATTCCATTTTAACCCCCCTCTTTTCCTTCACATATCTGTGGTACATACTTGCTTTTATCCTCCCAAAACTTCTACACAAACAAGGAGGAAAAAAACCCATTGAAAGGAAGGTGTGCCTGATAATTCAATTACCTGCTCACCACCAGTGAGCCAGGAGGGCCAATTTATGCTGACTCCAGTAACTCCTGCTCTCAAGTGATCTCTGCAGAAAATCTCCACACTCTCAAGGAGCAGGGAGTGGGGCAGGGCAGGAGATGGGAAGCTTGAGCCCTGTGTACCCATAGCTCAGCTTGTAGCCAGTAACAAGCACAATGCTACAGACAGAGCCACAATTTGTGAAAGGCAAGGCAGCAGAGTGCTGGTTGTTCTCCTGCTGATTGTCCTCAGACACATATTTCCCCAGCTTTTGGGTGAGAGGTAGGTGTTAGCACAGGAAGAAGGAATTTTAAGCAAGTTTAGCTGTCTGTCATTCCAGGAGAGAGAGGGCTTACTATAAGATGCTCAGTGTGTTTCTGCAATGTTCAGAAATACTCAGTGTTTGGTGTGAAGTACAACGTCTTAATACATTGCAACAAAACAGTTTATTGGAGAGTGACACTCAGCTTTGAAACAAGGTACTTTCTGACAAGTATATTTTGATTCCTATAAGAATCACTGCCAAGCTCCCTTTCTATTTTTCCTGCTCACCTAATCTAGGTACACGTGCCTGTAATCCCAAAATACAAAGACTTTTTGTCTTTTCAGGTGCACATGATGGACAGTGTAGTGGTAGTAGAGCACGTATCTCTCACCCTTGTGCAAGAGGCATAAGGCTGGGCACAATCCCATGCTTTCTGCTACAAATACTACATTGTTTGGGTGGGGAAAACAAAAGTGTCTTGATGTGATATGCTGTGATGTCATTTTGCTGTGCTGATGGATCTCGTGGTTCAGGCACACCAGTTTCTGTTCTCCAGGGGTGGTGAAAATCAGCACACAGCAAACCAAGCCATTGACTGCAGCTCTGTTTCAAGGTAGGCTGGGGACTGTGCCACAGAAATAAAGGAAAAGCACTTCCATGTTATTTACCCTGTTTCTATAGGGTAAGAGTGGCTTCTGCCCTTTCTGAGAGATGGTGCTACTTTACATAGCCTGTGTCTGAATCCCACACTGAGGTTTTAATAGCTCTTTCTTGTGCTTTGTCTGAACTAGAGTGCCTTGCTATTTTGGGGGCATTTGTTACACTTTCATGGGATGTGAAGAGTTTATTTTTAGTAGCTGTTGCTTTAATTGGGTAATGTGAGCATACAAAAAACCCATGAATTTACTTTCTAAACACTCTCCTTAGCATTTGGTCAGGCAAACCCCACAGTAACTGCTGCCTTCCTCCCAGGAAAACACTGCCCAAGAACCTCTAACATGCTCTTTGAAGGTTTATTTCTTGCATCAGGTTTTCACACAGACAAACTCACTTCATACAACACACCAACCTCTCTGCTTAATTTGGCTGGGAAAGTTAAAATAGGCAGGTTATATAATGATGTTTATCTTTACATCAGGAAGTCAACTAAGAAGCTGTTAAGCTGATATTATATAACACAGCCCTGATTATAGAAAGTGTGGAGGAAGATGGTCTAGGTTTATGCATGTCATATTGTTAGTAATTGTTAACAATTATAATTAATATTGTTTTGTATGCTTTTGTTTTTGATGTTTTGCAGCCTTCCAGAAGATGTTGGACCTTTAGCAGCCAGGCACTGAATTTTAATTGTTTATAAAAATTACAATTGCACTCTTCTATACATTAGGTACATATATTTAAATAAAACATTCTAAATAAAGAAACAGAAGTCTCATATTTCTTATAATACTCTATTTCCTAAGGCTGCTGGAGTAATAAAACTCACTCTTTTGTAGAATTGTGAACTGTCCCAAACCCAATAGACAAATCTTATTACAAGAGCAAAAGAAAGATGAGTTTGCTATATACACATGGCATACAATCCCTAATAGAACAAGAGCTCATACAACTCCAGCACACACACAAACTGCACAATGATAGGGGAAAAAATAGTCTTTTAGACAAAAAGAAGTCCAGTTTCTCTTACTCTCCCTGTAAACAGGAACACGTTCATCTACTAGTCATGCCCAGCTGGACTCTCTAATGCTAAGGATAAAGACATCCTTGTATTCTGATGGAGATCAAATTAACCTAGTACAAGTTTCAGTTGTGAGGACAAACTGGACATACAGTTCACAAATGAAAATTATGAAGATTGTATTACTGTGGAAACTGTCTTCTCTGTATTAAAAAGAAAGAGTAAAATTAAATAAGCAGAGATGTGTAAGAGGATCCGATAATAATTCCATTGAATAGGCTTAATTAAATTTGTTGTACTGTGATTTTTGAAAATCGAACTTTGATTTTAACAACAAGATCAGATCCTTCCCCATGTAATAGGCAGCAACTTATTTTACCCACAAGAGTGAAGAAGAGACAAAAGTGAGCTGGTATTTCAACTGTTAGCAGTATCTATGACAGGCACGTGACTCATTGGGTGGTGTGACAGAGTAACTGCAGACTGTGTTGGAAAGAGTAGCTTTAGTCTTTAGTGGCCCCACGAAAATTTTCTATTTATAATAGCTTTTGCAGGGAAAAAAAGACACATTAGCATTCCATGTTTTGATTCAAGTAGAATGCTTCTACAATAAGTTGTTTACATCTCCTACAATCCACAAAATTACAGATGATAAATAAAGGTGCTCTGCTGAAAAGACAGCTCCTGGGAGGTAAGGCTGTGGCACATGATCCAAACTTATCAGAATCAGAGAATCCAGATGAGTGGAGGCATAATGAACAAGCTAACTTCACTCAGGCTTCACTCCTTGTTAGGCAGAGGAAATGAGGCTTCATTAGTTTCATTGCTTCCCCAGCTAGTTGTGAAGCATTGCACCGAGTTTGCAGGGAGGTGAAAGCTTTTCTGCAGCTGTCAGAGATCCTTTCGTGAGCATGAACTCACAGTTCTGAATGAGTAAGGGAAATCATCTGCTTTGTATGGTGACTGTTAGTACTATATGGTGACTTTGGCCACTAAATCTGACAATTAAGAGAGCACCAATTTTATTGCTCTTGTGTTTTCTTTCATTAGTATGCCAAACATAAAAAAGTCTTGAGTTTTACTCATTGTCCTTCAACAGCCAGCATTTCTTTTTACTAAAATTAATACCATAATTACATTATTCTAGAAATTTTCCACCTTGTATACCAGTGTCCATCTTTAATTATGAACAGATGTACCTGTATTTATTTAATCTATCCCACCTTCTGTTGTGATGGAGTTTGTTTCAGCTTGTAACTACTATATTTTTTTGGCCATACTAATAACTGTAAATTCTTGCCATGTGATGATGTCTGCAGTGCTTTTTTCTTGCTGTTCTTGTGTTGGTTGACATTATGTGTGGATCCAGGGGATTTTTTTTGAAGCCTCCTGTTCTGAGTTTATTATACTTCTCCAGTTATTGTGTGGGACACCAGCTGAAATATATCCACTGCCCCTGCCAGTTTGAGAAGTCTACATTGTCAGCTGGCTCCAGTGGGAATTTAGGGGTTCACCAGGCATGAAGTCAAATTCCCCCATGTCCTGCTTCCCTGCCTGTGGCCAGAGTGTGACTGCCTCAAAACCAGGAGCCTTGCAGCATTCTTGTTCCCTGTAGTGTGGTGACCAGGTGATGTTTCTGAAGCAAAAAGAGACATTTTTAAAGTGGCAGCTGGACTGCTTTGAGGAGTAGGAGCTGGTGTAGGATCAGGTACAAATCTGTGGCAGGGCTCACTACTGTGATCACTTGCCAGAGCAGGCAGCTGCCAACAAGCTCTGGCATAGTTTTTCAAAGTGGGAAAACATCATCTCTGTTTCACTATAGTTTATGAAACTGGGGTTATTAGGCTCTTACACAGAGCTGCTTTTTCCCATGTACAAATGTCATGGGCTAGGACCAGGTGGCTGTTACAGAAGATTTTCAAAGGCAAAAGCTTGTTCTGTGCTGGCCTCCCTGCTGCCCAAAGCAGGTCCTGTATCATACATCCCCCCTAAGCAGTACTGTAACAAGCTGCCCATCCCTGCTAGAGACTGTCCCAGGCAGAACATCCCAGACACACTCCTGGCAGCAGCTGCAAAAGAAGGAATTTTAAAGGGGAAATCTGAGGGCAGCAAGAAAAAGCCATTGGTCACATCCTCAGATGCATCTGAGGACTACAGTGGCAACAGGATGCTGCTTTGTGTAATTGTCCTGGAGTTCTATGCCAAGGGTCATTTGGGACCAGCCAGGGCATGCTAAGCACAGCATAATGACATGACCACACTGATGATGATACTGATCACACCAGTCACAATTTAAGTACAAGCTTTTCTGTATGCTGCCTGTACTGATTTGGTATAAATGATATTGCTTAAGATGTGACACAAATGATGCTCTGGTTCACACTCAGTTTTCCCCTCCTCCAAGGGAACTACACAATTTCCTGAAAGCTGGAGCCTTAAAAAGATGATGCATAATACAGGATAGTTTTGCAACACTGGCTGTAGCTGCAATGTTGCTAGTAAAAATGTCATTTGCCATTCATGGATATTTTCTGTATGTGCTGGAATTTCAAGCCCACTTTTCATGCTGAAGTTTAATACTGTGCTTTCTGGTTCAACTGCTTTCAATCAGCAAACACACTCCTAGAACAGAAACAGAAGTGCCAGGAACCAACATCGTTCTCCAAGGTACAATAAGGCTCACCTAATTGCTTCCTGACTTGCTGATCCATCATCCTGACCCCTTCTTTGATGTTTTTTTTTTCCCCTAGAGCATTAGTAACAAGTGAGAAATGCTGTCTCAGGGTGTTATATATGGGATTATTTCTCTATCCCCAGCACAGTGACCGTATGTAATGGGATTATCTCTTATTTAAAATAAAAAAGACTTGGAAACATCAAATACTGTGTATGAAAAAGTAGTTTCTTTATGGAGGTTACTTTAATTGTAAAAAAAAATTCCTTTTTTTTTTTTGTTTTGCAATAATATATTTATGTCAGTCAGCAAAACCAACCTGAATGCTGCAGATGTCTCCTTTCTGCTAGCTAAATTTAGATTGTTCTTCCTCTCCTTCTGTATATATATTCCTCTGACATCAAGAGGGCTATTGCCTCTTTACAGCACATTTATTGCTGTTGTAAACACTGAAAACTGATGAGTTCAGATGATGGAGGCTTCTGCCAATGCCTTGTCTTAGCCTGCTTTCATTTCAAAATATCTGAACTGGTACCAGCTGATGCCAAAATTTCGAGATATGAGAATAAAACTAGAAAGGAAGAAAATGGGCAATGTGTGTCAGCACTAAATGTATGTCTGCTTGCTTCAGTGAGATGTGTAAACACTTTCACAGTACGTAGCTATGGGAGGAGAAGAAACTCCTGGCACAAATCAAAGAATAAAACATAGGACTATAGGGGAGGGAAAAGTTATTTTCTAGATCTAGGTTAGATCTGTCGTGGTGTAAGTTTCCTTAAGTTTTGGCAAAGAGAAGTCTAGTTCTGATTTTTAGACTTCAAATTTGTGAGAGTTTCCCAGGAGACTCTTTTTAGGTTCCTTGGATAAATTCTTGAACTTTGAATTGAATTGAATTTGAATTGAATTTTCAGTTGTGCTTAAATCTAAACAGTGTAAATGGAAGTGTGAGCTTGGATTTAGGGGAAAAAAAAATCACATCAGTATTCGCCTTGAACTGTGAAGTCTCTTTCTGCCTCTCATATGTGTGTACATACAGAGTTTGAAGTGTATCAGATCAGAGGCTCTGGTTGACTGTCCATCTGATTGAGAGAGAAGTTAAATTCCCTCTCAGAACAAGACTTACCCCTGCATCCTTTAATACACATTACATCACATCCTTTAATCTGCATTTCCTTTTAATGGGTATGTAGAATTTGCTGCAAAGTCCACTTAGCTCATGTTTCCATCCAAGGCACCCATTTCTATGCTCTGTCATCTCTTTGCCATCTTGAAAAAAAAGCAAGCTGTTTTGCATTTGAAGGTAACTCCTTACCATTTCCATGCCAGTTTTGAGAAAGTAACTATCATGATTCTGACCAGTCCCCGATGTCAGCCTATGCTGCCCATTTCTTTAATTTTCCAGGAAGAGAAACTTTTCATGTTTTCTCCCACGATGTCCTTATGCTGACCTTATGTGCTCTGTTAATTGCAGCAAAGCTATTTCTTTATCTTTCTTCTAGTCCTTCCTCCTCATCCTGACCTTTACCAGGATGACTGAAGAAAGAAAAAAAAAAAAAAACCAAAAACCAGCAACAGGTGGGTGCCAGTGCTCCGTGTGTTACTTATTGCGGAGCCCGGCAAGGTGTGTGAGGTACCTTCGTACCCCTGCTTGTGGCGTGTCCCGCCGGCCCGTGCCCGGCTCCGGGCTGCCCGCAGCGGGGCACGGCTCCTTCCCCGCGGGAGCCGCTCGGTGCCCGGCGCTCCCGCAGCTCCATCTCACTCTGGGGCGCGTTGCCCAGACACCGCCGCACTTAATCGGGGACACGCGGTACCGCAGGTACCCGGCGCGCACCTGGGGCCGCCCCGCCCTCCCGCAGCCACGCCGGGCACCACCAGCGGCAGGGACGCTGCGATCGGGGGCGGTTCCGCCGGGGCCGGTTCCCGTTGCGTTCCCGTTGCGTTGCCGTGTGGCGCCCGCGCTGCCGGTGCCCGCGGCGGGCCCGGCGCTGGCTGCGGCGCCCCGCGGGCCGGGCGCGGCGGGCGGGGCGGGGCGGGGCGGCCCCTTTAAGGCGGGGAGCGCTCACCTGCCTCCTCCCCGCCCGCCGCCAAGGTACCGGCCCCGCGCCGCGCCCTGATTGGGCGCCCGCCGGGCCCGGTCACGTGGGGGGGGCGCGCTCCCCCAGCCTCCAGGCCGCCATTTTGGCTGGAAAGTTTGGAATTTCCGAGCAGTGCGGGCGGGAGGCGGCGGGAGCGCCCCGTTCCTGCCCGTCCCGGCCCCGGCCCGCCGCGCCGGCTGCACCGCGCTGTCCCGCCCGGCCCGGCCCGGCCCGGCTTGCCCCGCGGAGCGCCGAGGCGCCGCGGCGGCGCCGGCGGGAGCCCCGCGCGGAGCCGCTCGCTCGCCGGCGGCGGGGTCGGTCCGGCGGGGCCGCTCCGGCGGGGCAGCCCCCACCCCGCGCCCGGCCGGCAGGGGGCGCCGCCCCCCGCGCTGCCCCGGGCCGCGCTCCCGGCCGGCGCGGCGGAGCCCGGGACAGCCCCGGGCGGGGGGCGCGGGGCGCCATGCCCGTCAGGAAGCAAGGTGAGCGCCGCACGGCCGGGGCCGCGGCCGCCGAGCCGCCGGCTGACAGCGCTGCCGCGGCGGGACGGGCGGGGGGGCGGCTGGAGGGAGCCGCGGGCACCGTCCCGCCCGCGCTCTCCCGGCCGCGAACAAAGGAGCCGCTCGCCGCGCTGGGGCGGTCCCGCCGCGGGGGGCTTGTTGCATCCCCGGTGCCCCTGCCCGGTGCGCACCGGTCAGCCGTGTGTCTGGTCTCCGCTTGCAGATACCCAGCGAGCCCTGCGCCTCCTGGAGGAATACCGCTCCAAGCTGAGCCAGGCGGAGGATCGGCAGCTGCGGAACTCCATCGAGCGGGTCATCAGCATCTTCCAGAGTAACCTTTTCCAGGCTTTGATAGGTAAAGGATGGCTTCTTTCAGTCGGTGCGCAAGCCGGTCGGTTCTTGCTGATGCTGTCACTTGTAGTGTTAAGAGCAAAAGGTATTTTACCCGAAAGTTAGAAGCCATGTGCTTCTTGTCGTTGTGTTTTTGTTTTGCATAGTAACACACGTGTTGTTACAGATCAACAGTTCACTTGTTACACGTACTTCCTTTATTTGAGGCTTTTAACTGATCCAAACTGCTGAAAACTGTGGAATAGTTTTAAATTCTGTGACATGTTATCTTGGATTTATTTAGATTGTTTCTCCATGCATCTTTGTTCACCTAATAAATTTCTAAGGAGGGTGGGGTTTTTTTTCTGTCTGTATGTAACAGGTTAGTGAATGAATTGTAATGTTTTTAGTCTAAGGAATCAGACAATTCCTGTTGAAGAGTTTCTAAAAACATTACCAAGTGGATAACTGAAGTGCAAATTTAACCTAAAGTAAATGAGAAGAAACCTCTAATGCTTCAGGGAGTACTACAGTCATCTCTTCTCCTTTGTTGCATATTTAAGTACAGTGAAAACACTATTCGTTCCCAGTTTACAGTCCTTATAGTGCTTGAGTTAATATGTTTCCCTAAATTCTTAGAAACACTTGCATGTACTTTTGAATTTCCTGCCTGTCTTTGGAAAAAAATCCCTGAGCTTAAATAGAACTTGCAGAATCCTGTCTTTATTTGGAAACTTCTGCAGAGAAACAGGGAGAAGTGGTTTCTTCTTGATTGATTGTCACTATCTTTATGACAGCTAATGTTAGTTTACCCTCAAGAATAAAATTCGTTCATCTTTTAATAGTAACCAGTGTGTGAATTGGACTGATGGCAAACATTGTAGCTATATTTGTTACTTGACTTACTAGTGGTTACTGTGCTAGGGTGCACATCTTCCTCCCCCGGGCTGCAGCTTCTTCGTACCTGTGTTGTGGTAAAGCACAGGGACAGGCAAAACAAACTTGTGTTGCTACTGAATGTTTTCTTCTGGAGCATTTATTTCATCTTGTGTAGATTTTCAGAAGACAGTGCTTGTGCTGGAATTTTTTTCTTATCATGTAACTTCATAAAGGGTAGCTATGAAAATAGGTCAGTTTAAAAAATCTTTTCCTTTTAGGAATTCTGCATTTCTCTTCACTACACAGTTGATGCTCATCAACTCCACGATGAAGAGCTAAACATAATCCTTGTGGGACAAATATGAATGGATTCACTCATTGGCAGATCAGAATGTGGCAATCTTGTGTCAAATATTTAATGTACAGCAGCAGCACTTTCTATGTTCACCCAGAAAATTTCAGTGTTGACTGCCATTTTTCTTGTTCTGGGTGTGTGCATGTGTGAGGGTTTTTTATTTTAAAACTCTTCCAGGTCTGATTTCTCTGCTTCATTGAAAGACACCAATCTGCTAACCTTTGATATTCACACTGCAAGGTGGTAGTTTCTTTTCATATCCACATATGAATCTTCATTGTTTATAACTCTACACCTAGTTTTAGTAGTGGGCTTGAAAGAGCAGGCAGCCTCATGTCTGCTGGCTCAGTTCTGCAAGAGCACAAAGAAGGAATGTGTTGTTGCCTAGGTGGGCTCTGTGGCTTGTTTTCTTCTCTCTTGTAAGAAGCTGCACGTTGACACCACAGGACCCTAGCTTTTGTTGAGTTCAGTTCATCTGTGCATGCACAGCAGATACTTCTTGGGCATGTTGCATTAACTTTGCATTTCCTGGGCCCCTGTATGATTGTTTATTAGATTGCATGCATGTGTTCCCAAACCATCTGGCAGAAGGCTGCTACTTGTGAGGCAATTAATGCTGTCAACTTGGGTCTTTCTCCTTTTACCTGCTACTTTCTGTGGAAATAGTCAGCGTAGTTCTTGTTCCTAGCAGTCTGTTGTTTTCCTGGAAACACCTTCTTTTATGGTGTAATTGCTGCATGATGGGGATAAAGAGTGAGGAGACTCCCTGCAAAAGATGTGATCTGGAGGATGGCTGCAGTTACTGGGAAGACCTTGAGCTGGCTCCTGCTTGTCCTGTTTCCATGAAGATCTGGGAGCAGGCTGGATGAAGTATTCAGTTGTGCTGGGGGTTAGACTTAACCTGGAATTCTTCATTGGTCATTGCTTTATGGCTGGATTTGAAGTGTGCATTTTATAGGAGTTGTGATGTGTTCCCAACTGACATAGCTAGTGCTGTTCTGACAGCAAGTTTCAGGCTCAACTATACCAAGTTATTGCTCTTAGAGATACTTCCAGAAACTGTGCTACTTTTAGTTTCTGGTTTGGGTGCTTTTTTTTCTTTTTCTTAAAATTAACAATACTAAAAAAATCCCCATTAAATTTTATCCATTTGTTTCCTGCTTTTTCTGCCAAGTTACTGCACTATATCCAGGACTTGTTTGCCCATAGTAGGTAGGTTTGTGAAGGTTGTAGTCAGGATCTGCTGTCAACTTCATGTATCTTTTTTAGTATAATTTTTGCCTTGGCAATCAAATGCTGTTCTTTCAAGCAATGAATAGCATTATGCACAGAAATACATATTTGGGTTTATAATGGAGAAAGTTAAATATTCCTGAAAACTAGAGACTATAACAGTGTTTCATGTTTTTAGAAACTAAAGAGGTTTTAGAAACTAAAGAGGTTTTAGAAATTGAAAAGGTACTTTTTTGTAATGTAATTTGGTTGCTGAAGAGCAAATAATATCAACTTTTCATTTGAACCTTTATTATCCTCTCCTTTTAGTTCTCTCAATAAATTTTAGTTCAGGATCCACAAGCTTGACCTTGTACTTGAATTATGGCTTTAAATGGCTTGAATTAGACCAGTAACTAGTCAGTGTGAACAGCCAGTGTCACCAGATCCGCATTGCAAGTGTTACATTTTCAGTGATGTAACTGTAAGAACTTTGTATCTCTTAACAAAAGTTGTAACCACATGTGACCTCCTTAAAACAGTCCCTGAAAAAGCCCATTTTTATCTTTTCTGTCTTCCATAATGTGTTTTCCATTCCTTCTGTCAGCCATGTGTAATAATGAATGTCTAGAACTTTAATTTGATGAATACTAAAGACCTGAATTTAAAATCAGCTTGAGAATAGTGTCATTTTAAGTCAATTTCCTTCTGTACAGGCTCAAAAATGTGTGGTATCTTTTCTAGTTTTTGACTTCTTGTTTTCAGTTAAAATGGCTTGTTCCTGATATTCTGATAATTGGTAAGCCAATTTATTAAGAGACTAAAGGAAAATATCCATATATAGAACCATGACATAGACCTATTTTGCTTTGGTATGATATTTGATATTTATTTTCAGATAGTGAGGTTATAATTCTGCAGGTGAGTTCTCAGCTTAGGCACTCTTTTACCTTTTCAGAAGCTACAGGTTCTTGAAAAGGTACAGATATATTTATCTTTTTGAAACTACAGGAAGAAAAACACTTGCAAAGATAACACTTCTGAGAGAAAAATATGAGAATAGCTTCTCCCAATAAACATGAAGGTGCTTTTAACTATAGTTTGTATAAGCCTTATTAATTAAACAAAACATATTACAAATGCTGTTAATACATTTTTACACCCCAGAAAAGTAAGTCTTGTCTCTGAAAACTTTGAAAAAAGTTGATGATTGCATAAAGTAAGTTGTTTGTTCAGGTTTCTCAGCAGTGTGATTCAGACTGAAAATTCTAGGAATATAAAACTTAGTCTGCAGATTTCTCATTTCAGTCCACATTGGCTTTCAAATTGGGAAAACAACCCTAGATTTTAGACTGAAGTAGATTGGGTTGGGTCAGCACTCCTCAGAGCTGGTCCAGTTTGGAGTGGACTGACCACATTCCTGGTACCTGGCATGTGGTCTTGGCTCAGGTGTGTGTGGCAGCTCTTCTCACTACTCCTCACTCCTTCTCCCTTAGCCACCTTGGGAATATTTCCTATACTTGCTGGCTACCTGGAAATCCAACACAGTTAAACACAAGCTCCTCTTCTGAACTGAAACCAAAGTACTTGCTCTTGGGGAGACCTCAGTTAGAACTTTTATTTCAGCAGTATAGTTAATAGAGCATGTGCCATGATGGCACAGTTAACTCTGCAAATTGGCTTGGGCCTTCCCATTTTCAAAGGTTACTGAAGCCTTAGTGCCTTTCAGACTCTGCTGAATAAGATTTACATTAAGAATCCAGAAATTCTTGACAGTAAGTTGAGGATCTTTTTAGACAGTCAGTGAATATTGCCGGGGTTTGTTATTAGTATGTTTTCCTTAGGGGAAGGTTTAGGGAGAATTGGATCTTCTGTAACACTGGATAGCATTGAAACATTGAAATCTGATCCTTGATGCATTTTTGTAACTTTTTCCCCGGATTGCAGCTTCTGTGATAACATCTTTACTCATATTTGAGGCTGAAACATCCATGCAGTATAATCCTTGCAACTTCATTGTTCATTGACTTCTGGACAAGTTTCCTAAGGCATATACTATGGTTATGCTTGTTTTGGTCTCCTTTGAGTACACAAAATTTGGTCAGTTTTACAGAAATTTGACTTAGGGTTGTGTTTACAAAGGTAGTTAAGTACTTGATTACTTTCATCCAGATGGAGGGAGGATAAATATTTTAGTTGGTGTCCAGATGGTTGGAATGTTAATTCAGTCATTGTTAGTATGTTTCTGCTCTGAAGTTTGTCTGAATGTCCCAGTCTTTGGAAGAACTTCATGTCTTACTCTTCAAGGAACCAAATAATAAGTGAAATAATCTCATTGCTCCCCTTTTTTTTAAAGGATTACTTACTCTTTTGTATGTAGTGCAGTTTGATAGCTAGCTTGCTTTTTAAAGTGTTTTCCACCCTCTACTGCATGTGTGTGACAGGGCAATGTATTGAATTTTTGGGATTAGGTGCTGCTTTTGGTAGCCTAAAATAGCAAGTAAGTAGTAAGTTGAGTAGCTACTGGTATGCAGATAAATAGTATTGTGGCAAAAGTTTATCCTTGTGGTATTTCACTGACTGTATTCAATGCTGAATAGCTGCACTGTAGAATATATCAATTGCAGTATTCTCTTCCCAGGGTTACCATTGAAAGGGTCTGTTGACAAAAAAATCTTGTCAATAAATCTGCTGTTCATCCAGGAGCTGAAAAGACAGAAGTTTTGAATAATTGGTGTAGTTTCCAGGTTCTGGGAATGTTTGCTCTCTGGTCTGTCCTTGCTTTATTTCCTGTGTTCTTTCACATCTTTTCCCTAGGTGTGCTGCCTGTCCCCTCCCATACTTCTCTCTATATTCCCTGATTTGCTCCTAATCTCCCTCATCGTTTGCTTCAGTGCTGGGTACAGTGTAGAGGAGGGGGAAAAGCATGGGAGAAGGTATTTGTCCTGATCTTAGTCTGGCTTCCACAGTGGTCCTAGCAGCAAGGGCAGGCAGAACACCTTGTTCAAGTCTGCAGCTGGAATACCATGTGCCCCCTGTGCATCTGGTTTGCCTGCATTTTGAGAGATGGAGCTTGTTTTGGTGCAGAGGGAAGGAATCTTTAAAGAAACTGAACTGTAGCAGCTGACTAGGAGTCTCCTGGCACAGATGGTTTCCTGAATTATAACTAGGCCAAATTTGCAAGATTGTTAAGAGACTGCAGAAGGTGTAGGACTGACACTAGAATAACCTCCTTAGCTTCATGCTCTTTCCCCAAGTTAGGGGAGGCTCTAGAGCTCTCTGGTAAAGCTTTTATGGGAGTCTTGTCATGTGCAAGTACCTTCCCAGCCATTCCCTCAAAACAACTGACCTATTTTGGCTTGAAATGAAGTAGTCAGCCTAAGACAGAGGAGCAGCAAGGACAGCATGTGAGCAAATTGTAAAAGCACTGCAACTTCAAGTGGTTTTCAGAAACTTGTGTTAAAATTTGGCTGCAGGAGAAGCACAAGTGTTAGTGCTGGAGGAGATGCTACTGTGAGGCACACCCAGCCTTGTGTTGCCACCGTTGCCACATAATTACCTTGGAGCCTGAGCTTTCTGTAGCTAGAAGAAGCTAATGCTAGTGTTGTCTCATCTAAGCAAAGCTATTCACCTGTATGGAAGCTCAACTAGGAGGCTTGAGTGAACTCATTCCAAAACTAGTTTGATTATTTGAATGCTCTTGTCTGGTGAGAAACATCATCAGCCATGTATACTGACATTATCTATGGAACATACTACAAATAAGACTTAATAATAAGGTTTTTGTTGCCACTGAAGGCAGTAATAGATGCATCCCTTTAAGAAAAAAGTACATTGTTGTAGTGGCTGCTAGTTTGCAACTGGTGTTGATATATTTGTGGAGGGTGGATAGCTGGGAGTTAATTTTTAGTTTGGATACTTATTGTTTGTTGGGGGGAGGGGGTGGGAGTTTCTTGGGGCTCTTTTTAAGGCTTATACTGTTGATCAAGTGTGCATGAGGCAATATTAAATCAGAAAGTTTAGACAGCAGAATATTGTGCCAGTTTTCATCTCTGTGTGACAGTTTTTCCTACCTTAATTCTGGACACAGAAGACCCTGTGAGTTTCTGAAGGAAAATTGGATAGAGACAATGTGAAGCACTCTTTAAAGAAAGATTGGATGTGACGTGTGGCATAGTTGACATGGTGGTGTTAGGTCATAGACTGGACTCGATCACAGTTCTTTTTACCAACCTAATTGATTCTGTGATTCTGTGAAGATATGGTGAAGGAGGGATTAGGAAGCAAAGAGGAAAATATGAATGAGTAGTTTGGAAAGTGTAAGAGGTCAGGCTGGTAAGGAGTTGAATTTGAGTGTAAAAAGCAGCTAGAGGAATAAAAGCAAACAATTAGATTAAGCACCAGTTAATGAAAACGGGAAGTGAAAAGAGGAAAATAACCTCTTCTGGAATTTGAGTTAAGCAGAGAAGTGTGTGCAGAAAGGATATTCAAAGGGTAGGACACAGTTACAGAAGTTGGTGAAAAGAGCTGGGGATCAGTAGTTGGATGCTGCAGCTTGCAGCAAAGAATCTTGTAGAGCAGAACGTGTAGTGAGAAAGCTGCAGCATGAGTTGCTCCTTAAATTTTTAAGAAATCTTGATTGTGTGCAGCAGTTTTAAAGAAGAAATAGTTCTCCAAACAGCCAACCCTGAAAGGGGCTTTACAGGGGTTCTGAGGCTGGTTTTCAGTTCTCGTTGTACAAATGAAAACATTTATTTTTGATCAGACACACACACCATGACAACACAACTGATAAATATACAAAAAGAATGCTTACTTAATGATGGTCATTGTCTTGGAGCTTTTCTTGGTCTTTGTATTTTTTGTTGATCACTAATCATGCACTTTTTGAATTGTGCTCTGCTTGTATTAAATGGATATTCTTAGCTTGACATAGCAGATGAAGTAAGCATGCATGATTGAGCCTTCCTTGGAGTTAGTAGGAGTTGCTTAATGACTGAAGAATGAAAGTCTGTAGTGTTGGCAGACTCTTTTGCCTGTTCTGACAGTGATCATGACTCTGTTTTGTCTATACATTTGTAATGTTGGGCTGTAAAGAATTTGGCAGATACCATTTATCTCAAATTGCTCTGAACTGAAATAGCATGTTGACCTCTGTTTTCTTTCTAGTAGTTTTAAGACCTGAGTTTTCAAGTGCTTTGGGTGCTTTGGCAGGAAGCCCTAGGAGATAAAGCTGTCTTTCCCTCCCCTCCTTGATTTAGAGAAGTACTTAATTTATAATGGAATGGCACCTTTTCTTGGATAACACGTGGGTAGTCAAATTCTTAACATCCTGTTTTTTCAAATATGGATAACATCATAAACAAAACCAGACATTTGCATGTGCTCCATTTAGATGAACAAATGTCTGAGTAGAGGCAGACCAAGGAGAGATGATAAAGGATTTGCTTATGTGGACTAAACTGAAATAAGTCAATTTCTGATGGAATTCATAAGCTGCTTGATTGCTTGCAAGTTGGAGGGGGGGCAGTGGCTCTGAGAGATTCTCCTGAACAAAGCTGGTATTGAAAAGCTTTTTGTGGTAAAGTCTGTATGGTGATGCAAAGTTATCTAGTGTTTTGCTGACTTAATGGCTTTGGCTGAAATTGGTTTATCCTGCTGTTGAAGATCTCTCAGAAAAGGAACATCTATCAAGTGCAGGATTAACTAAGTAGCTGAGGCATGTAAATCTTGGCCATGCTGCCATGCAGAAGGACCTTGACAAGCTGAGGAAGTGGACTGACAGGAACCTCATGGAGTTCAACAAGTAGAAAGGTAGAGTCCAGCATGTGAGGAGGAGCAATCCTATGTACCAACAAATAGTGTGTGTCACCCAGATGGAAAGCAGTGCTGCAAGAAGGGATGTGGGTGTCCTGGTGACAAAAAGTTGACCATGGACTGTCACTGTGCCTTGGGGCAAAGGTGGTGAATAGTTTTCTGGGCTGCATTAGACAGCCAGCATTTTAAGTGCCAGCAGGTAAACCCTTCCCCCTTTGCATTTTAGAATGCAAAACATGAATTTAGATTTTGTAAAAATCATGAACAAACAGAAAAAAACCATGAGCTTCCTAAATTAATTCTTGCTCGTATGCAAAGCTGTTAACTACATTAAAGCTGAAAACCTTCAGATGGGGATACAATTAATACAGCTTAGACAAATGGGACTGTTAAATTCACATATATTGTGGTAGCAGTTTATATCTTTGTGTAGTGCATGATGTAAGGACAACAGTTCACTGGTTCACATGGACAGTGTCCAAAGTAGTCTGTTATAGTAAATGTGTTACTGTTTAAGTTCATGAAATGCTAAGCTTGTGTGGAATTTCCTGGCATTTATTTAAGAAAAACCATGTATACCTCACAAATAGTCAAGATGCTTAAAGTGTAAAAAAGCAAAGCCCAAAACCAGTAGGTTACTGTGATCATTAGTGGAATACTTTCAATTTAAAAAAGAATAAAGCACTGAACCATTTAAGGTACAAAGGACTTTTATGATCATTGAGTCCAACCTTTCACACAGCACTGCCAAGTGCACCATTAATCATATCCCTAAGCACCACACCTACAAGTCTTTTAAATGCCTCTTGGAACTCAACCATTCTCCTGGACAGCCTTTTCCAATGCTTGACAACCCTTTCAGAGAAGAAATTTTTCATAATTTTCAATCTAAACCTCCCCTGGCACCACTTGAGGATATTTCCTCTTGTCCTATTGCTTGTTACTTTGAGACTGGCACTCACCTCAACTACAACCTTGTTTCAGGTAAATAGTAAATGCCAGTGAAATTTAATTGGTTTCCTCTTTACCACAGTACAAAGGTTCAGTATTAGAAGTCTCAAACCAACTCCATATAAAAAAATTATATGGAGTTGCTTGATGCTTGTTTGAGAGCCAGAACACATGAAAAGATGGTCAGAAGAACAGGGAATGGGAGACTGAGTAAAGTGAATCTTTGCCATGGAGGTATTCTGTGTTGACTATTTCTTTCTCTTCACTTATGTTTTGCTGAGATTGTTGTTTGCTGATACATTCTGTGCTACACTCTTTCTTCTCTACTTTGCAGTTTCATTTGAATTTGTTATATACCGTGTGTTTATATATGCTGGATATTCTTTTTTCTGTTACCCCTAAACTATGTTTTTGCCCAGTTCTCAAGGTTGGCTTCCTTTAACAGTAATTAGCAGTTGTGGAGTTATTTGTAGACTTAAGGCCTCTGATACTGTGTCTTTTTTTCCAAGGCCTCTCATGTCATGCTGTGCCTTTGTTCTTTTATGCAGCTTTTTGTTCTGGGGTCATAGGTAATCCATTCTCTGCAGAAGAACCTGTTTTTATTGGTATGTATTAGCTGTTACACACTCAAAAGTAAATTTGTACATTCAATCTGTATGTATGCATGTACTTGTTTGTATGTGCAGCTTTTAGCTTTGGACAATTGTGTGGTGTAACACTGATTTCATATATATTTATGTATACTATTTATAGAATATATGTAGCAAATATTTATGTGTGTTATATATAAAATTATTTTTAGAAATAGGTGCTAGCTCACACAGCTGTCTGAAGCTAAGTAAAAGCCATGCAAGTTAGATGAGTCACCTGGTCTTTAGATAGTTGGTGGTAGAGTTGGACAAGCTAAAACAAAGCTCTGGGCAGGCCAGGACGAGTGCAGAGGCCTGGTTATTCACTCAGCACAAGGCTCATGGCCTGTTATCAGCAATGCCAACACCTTGTATATGGGGTTAAACCATTCCTTTAAGAAAATGCTGTTATAGTTATTCCATCTTTCACTGGCAAAGTTACAGTTATCAAAAGGTTCATGCATAACTGAAATCAATGAGATTTTTTTAGCACATGCACTGATCTTAAGTTATCCTGATTACAAGTACTCCCCACTAAATATATGGCAAAAAGAGCAGACATTGCACATACCTGTACAAACGAAAAGCAAAGGCTTTGTTTGATTTCTAAGGAGCAGGGAAGAAATTGATCTTAGAGTGTGTCATGTTGCTGGTTGGAATCCTTGTCCTTGGAGGCAGATTCTTTAGAATTGATGTAGCCTCTTGAAGTGCCCTCAAATATACTTTAGAAAAGAAAAGAATTGGTTTCTGCAGTTCTGCTCTTCTTTTAATTACTGTTCTGTGGTTTTTAGTGGAGCTGGATCTCCCTTGTAAAGTGGATTTGTGTTCCTGTTTGTATTTGGCAGATAACTCGTTTGCTTTAAAAGTGAGCAGTTTTAGTTTCTGTTGTATCATGTTACTGGTGAACAAGCCTATTCAAAGAACAAAACTAAGATCAGTGGAGAATATGAGAAGGGGGTGAACAATACACCAGCAAATTTCTTTCAGAGTAAAAAACCCCAGTTTGTCACTATTCTTTAACTTTTCATACTGCTAAGAAATATAATTTTATTTTTCATCAGTCCTCCATTGCAGACCTGGTGGTCTGTCACTTGCTTTGTATAGGCTTTTATTCTTTGTGCTGTCAGGTGTATTTCTGATTTGGCTACTTCATGTGGGGTTTTACTTGTAGGCAGACCAGATTCCAGGATGATTTTTCTCTGTTGCTTACCACTCATCAGTTTTTGTCACTTTGGATTCCTAAAACTCTGTGCTTCTATTTTTCAAGTTTCAGCTCTTCTTTTAATGTTCCCCTCTAGTTTCTAAACGTTCCTCATCTGTGTTTTCTTTTAGTGTTGTGTGATACCTGGTTTGAATAAATTTTCTGTAACTTAGAGATATAATCTCTCTTGGAATTAATATGGGAGAAAAATGCTGTAATATAAAAATAGCACATCCTAGCTTGAAGAGGGAATCTGACCATAAATACAACTAAAACTTAGTATTTTGCTACCTGCTATTTGTAGTAAGTAGGAAAATGTTAGAACTTTTCATATCCTGATGCATCCTCACATCATTAACATATGTTCAGTACATATTCAAGTGCATTGATGTGTTGAAATATTTTTGTGAGCTGATATATAGCTGTGGACAGGAAAAAGGAATTTTTAGGTTTAATTTAATACGGTCTAAGTTTCTGGCTTTATAAAAGTTTATTAGTCAGCTTTTATTCTTGTGGACCTAATGTGTTCAGGGTTCATAGGTGGTTTGCCTATACTTGTACATACTTAATGTTTGCATTCTGGATGGTAAAAATGGAAACTATTTTTTTAGATGGTAGATATTATCATATAGACACTGAGTTTCTAGAAACTTTGTGGATTTGGAGCAAGTCCAGGATAAACAGAAACTAATCCCTGCACTAAGTGGTGCATATATGTCTTGCCATCTTTCAATAGTGAGTCTATTATGGTGTCTTCCATGGAGAAGTGGAGGGAAATGCTGTGCTTTTTGAAACAAGAGTACTGCAGGAGGAATAAAGGCTACCTCCATTGGCAGGGACTTAAAAGAATAGTAGCAGAATTGAAAATCAGTGTCCTAGATTTCTGTTGCAAAACAGTTGCACAAATAACCCCTTCCCATAAATAATGTAGTGATCTTCCTGGCTTGGTTGCTGTGGATTGCAGCTATAGAATCAACTTAAACCACTGCCTATTTTAATACACAAAGTACTCTCATTGGGGGGAAAAAAAAGTCTTTACGGAGTGTGCTTGATTGATGTATTGATGTTAATGCAGCTACAAGACAAATTTGCAACTGAGGGAGCTAATGTGAAAGATACAAATTGCCTTTAAATCTATCTCTTAGGCTGCTTTGCTCCTGTATATCTAGGTCACTTAATGTCTTCTGCAACCCTCACTGCTATTTCTTCCAATCAGCAGCGCTAAGAGCACGTATAACTTTAAAAATTAATGTAAGCTGTTGGTAGGAATTCGACTCTTGCTCAGAGGAAAGATACAAATGGAGTTTGAGAATTTCACTTTTCTGAGCTGGTAGAGAGCAGAAATGCTATGTCTATAACAATACATAAGACTGGTAGGCCAGCAACAGTAGTTGCAGCTCTTAGTTGTGTGGTCTTTTTTTTGTGGGGTGGCTCTATAAAATTATTGGTTGTTGTGTCTCTGTTACCATCTCTGGGCTGTTGCTGGAAAGCTACAAAACTGCAGCTTAGACTCCTTACTCATGGCTGGGTCCTATTTCCTTTGGCTTACTGTGCTTGTATGTTTATCTTCTATAAAATTGGTGCGATTAAAAATCTGCTTAGCAGAGTTTTATTTTGAATAAGAGACTAAAAGCTTTACAGGACAACTTCGTTTTTTTGCCCTTCCCATAGCCTGTACCTCTTCTGATTTTTTTTTTTTTTTTTTTTTTTTTTTTTTTAATGTGTGTATTTTTTGATGTGATTGCAATTGTGGGAGCAAGTTTGATACACCTATACTTCATAGGAACACCTTTGGCACATCTTTATATTGTGTTTTTATTGATGCTTCATGGAGTGAGTAGGATGTCAGTAAATTATGTAATACAGCCAAATTTTTGTTTCCCAGAAGTTTCCAGCTGAGTCTTCAGGTTATTGAAGAAGCTGTTAATTAGTTCATAGCTATGACTGGTAATTCATACTGTTAAGTTTCATCCTGCTTCTGGTACTTGGACTGAAAAAGCAGATGATGCTTATCTGAATCAGTTTTCCCTTTTCCTAACTTCTTGCAGCTTCTCTCTCTGCCCTGCTGATTTCATCAGTATACTTCTATTTCTGTGGACATTTAATTGAAACATGTACAAAATTGACCTTCTAATATTGCCCTTGAACATTAGATTTCAGCTAACCAAAGGCTACATTAGTTGAAATTATGTATACCAGAACTTGAAACATAGGCACCCATCCCTTCTACTGTTCCACTGCAGTTATTTCATGTGCTTCTGCTGTTGCTGCTGCAGTTTGTGCTCCTGGGCTCGGTGGCAGAAGCCCAGAGTGAGTGGGGGCACAGAGAGCGAGTTGTGGGGGAGGTTCATGTGATTGTGGTGATACCTACGAATTTACCCACAGATGAAGCCATGTCTAATTTATTTTGCAGGAGGAAGATGTAGTTAAAATCAGAATGTTAGAGTAATTATCAAGCCTAACTACAATTTTTTTACATATTTAGATATTCAAGAATTTTATGAAGTGACCTTATTGGACAATCCTAAATGTATTGATCACTCTCAGCCATCTGAACCAATACAGCCTGTGAATACCTGGGACTTCTCCAGCCTTCCAAGCACAACAGTGACATCAGAAACATTGCCGAGCAGCCTTAGCCCCAGTGTAGAGGTATGATATAGAAATCTGCTTTATTTTTCTTGTTGAGACCATTAGTTCAATGTTGTTCTCTAAGTTTCCTTCATTTTATAAAATATTAATATTCAAAGAAAATGTGCATTATTAAGATCAATAGTCATAGAGGATTTAATTATTGAAATGTTTAATAACATGTATGCATTTTGCTTAGTCAAAAATTTATAAACTTGTTTGTCAAATGCACCATTAAGTGACCATTAAATTGGATTTATGCTTTGATTTTGGAACCTCGCTGACAGGTTTAGTATGCTTATACTCATCCTTACTAGTAACTTTTGTGTCATGACTTGATTAATTGTTTGGGAAATCTGAGGCTGTGTCTTTCTGATTCATAACCTTTTCAGTATGATCATTAGAAATTCTCTGTTACTTCTATATCTGTGCTCTGGAAGGACTTGTTTTTGAAAACAGCCAGTTGTTACTAGTGAGTGGTAAGAGCTCATCAGGAAAATAGACATTGATGTACATTTGTCACTATAACAAAATTTCCCTGCTCAATTTAAACTTAAAATGTTCCTTGAATATTTTTACATCAGAGCTATTTTTTGTCCCCATAGAGGTGAACCTAGTTCTAAGTGTGCCCTGGAAACTGACAGCACTGGAAAACGTGTGTGAATTTCTCAGTAACCAAAGGCAGTGTGCTTTGCTGATCCATTTTCATGAAATGATTGTAGACCTCAGGAGGAGCACTGGGAGAGATCAGCCAAAGGGCTGGTGCTGTAGCCTGTAGGGAAGCTGGAGAACTTGTACTGCTCAGTAAGATCAAGTGGCTGGGATGCCTTAATGAGTGAACCTTTATCAGGGGCTGCTGGGACTGTGCAAAAAGGTTCACTTAGCTGCAGATCATAAGTGTGTGATGTGCTAAAGAGTTTGTACAGTTAAAAAAAATGCTTGTGCTCATTCTAGCTTTTTTCAAATCTGTCATACTGAAGCTAGTATGAAATACATCAGGAATGCTTTAAAGGAAACTCTAGATTAAATCCAAAACTTGTATTCTTTTGGAAAGTAAAAAATGGCCAATACATAAAGGGTCAGCCAAGCCAGGGGCATGAGTTATGTATTGCAAAGAACACCCATTAAAATACCTTTACAGGAAAAAACTGAGCAGCCTAGGCATACTGTATTTTTTAGGTTTGTAGGAGAATTGGATGTCTGAAGTGGGGAATAGTGTGTGATGCTAAATCCCAGCCTTCTGCAGAAACTGTTTTAGCCCTATACAAGTGTAGTGTTGTTCTTGTATCTTTCCATGTTGTAGATGTAGCTTAATTACCAAGTTGTATCTTTAGTTTTTTTTCTCACGAGCAATTGAGCTGCCAGGAATAGGAGGCCTTGTCCTTGACACTGCAGCAGTGGCAACAGGCACATTATCGTGGCAAGGTCACTAATGCCTTGAAAGGAGGAATTGCCTGGTTTGGGAAAGCTCACCAGAGATGTGAGTGTCTGTTCTCAGCTCACTGTTTGCTTCTCCAGTACAGTCTGGTGGCCGTGCTGGTGTTACCTTACAGAACCTGATATGGTGTGGATTACTTTGTTATTGTTCTGAGTGGCCAATTTGAACATTTATGACAAAGTTGCCTGTCTTCCTTCGTATTTTTTGTCTGAGTATCATGTGAAAATCACAGTTGCTTGACCCTCAGTATATGAAAGTGAGGTTTTAGATTTACTTCCAGTATTTAAAAACATAGCTGCATATATTGTTGTTGATCCCAGTTCATGTGAAACTGAAAGCAAGCTTTTCTCCCAGTCTCTGTCACTTACAGTAAACGTTACCTTGTATTTCATTAGTTAGAATACTGTTTCCGTGTTAAGTTGGAAAGTAAGTAAATTTGAAAAATGGTAGTTTGGTGTTGGCTTCATTTTAGTTTTCTAGTATATCTGAATGTCTTAGTCAATATATGAAAATTGTTACATAAGCATATAAACTTGTACATTTTTATAGACCTTAATTCCTTCTGCAGTGACTTTTTTTTTCTTTATATACCTGCTAGCAATACTTTTCCCTCAATATTTTAATATTTTAAAATTTAATAAAAATTACAAGGAGAAATTCTCATGTATTCATGGTTTATATTCCACATACTTACTATGTGTAGTATGTAAAAATTTGTTTTAATGCTTAATGCATTTTGATTTTAGTAATGCTTTTTTAGCTACTTAGGATATTTTAAAAATTTGTTTTATTTTTAGGTTTAATAAACCCAAGAGCATAATAATTCCAGTACAGCATGTATTTAATTGAGTGATTTGTTTTGCTTGCTGAAATTTATTAGAGACTGGGGGGGACTTGGATTTAATATATCTGATTTTGTTCATAGCTAGCTTTTAAAAGTAATTTCTCCCTTTTCAAGGCTGCTGTCCAGTTCAGTGTTAGTTCACTAACCAGACACAAGCAGATTGGCACGCTGTATGCACTTTGAGATTATTTTAATGCTCTTCTGTGTCTTGCTAGGCTGGTGAGTCTGCAGGTGATATGAATGGAATGGGTTTTTTTCTTGCTTGGGCATTGTTAGCCTTTGAATGTATTTCAACCCTGTTTCTTTTACCTCGCTGATAATTTTTTGCTGTAGTTGCTGTAGACCAAATGAATATTCTTCCAGCTGACACTTCCATGGTATATGTGAGAGTTGCTTGAGAGTGGGAATATAATGCTCCCCTAAAGAGATTAAGGATTGAATTACCGGAACTTTCTACACAGTTGACTTTGGGAATGACTTTTTAGCAATGTGTGCTTGTGTATATACATAGAATAGTGGTATACAAGCTTAGGTTGCCTGAGGACTTCTCATGGCACGTAGCCTACTTCTGTGTTTTCCTTCCTGCTCCTGAATCCAAAGGCTGGTGTTTGAAATCCCCATAGGTTGTCTATTAGAAGTGAAAAGTTTTCCTGCTCACAGCAATCTGTTTTCTTTTCCTTGCTCTGTATTTCCTGGAACATTAGCGGTTTTATTTGTTTCAATCTCCAGTACAAAATTATGAGAGGAAAAAAAAAACTACTGAAAAAAGTGATTCAAGACAATGATAAAGCAGGAATGGAATGTTAATCCTTTCAGTGCTAGGAACTAGTTTAAAAAACCGAATGTATGCAATCTGAAAAGGACGAATGGTTCATCCCTTTCCTTGTGTACATTAAATACTGAGCTCAAGTGTGCCTGGCAAAGCCAACAAATGTGAAAGAAGATCCTGGCGCTGTGTGAGAGCAGGGAGGGAGCAGCCTCGGGAGCTGCTTGCTGTGAGCTGTGGTGCCATCTGTAGGTGGGACACTTGGTGTCTGACAAACACGGTGAAACTCGAATCACTGAAAGAAATCTCTGACCTAATTGAGCAGTGTATTGCTAAGGAAATAGTCTTTATCTTTAAATCAGTAGGATTTGTTTTAATATTTTAATTGTTTTAAACCAGAGAAGTTAAGATGTTTGCTGTTTAGCTTGGATTTAAAAGTAGCCACAATAATTTGATTTTAGATGTTGAAAAGAACCCCACTGAACAATGTCTCAAAGGAAATTTTTTGCTTTAGGACACAGAACTCAGTCTGGAGTGTCTTACAGTTGGATGAGGACACTTGTATTTAGTGAGTAATGGTGTGTGAAGGACTTTGGTCTGATCTGTGGTTTTCCCATCTATTTGCACATGCCCATGTGTTTAGTGTCTGGCAGGTAGAGGCTGGCTAGCTCACTCTCTTCTAGGGCTTTTTGCCAAATTCTTTCTTCAAACAAAGAAGGCAAAAGAGGAAGTAATGAAACAGCTGATATGTCTGCAATTTCAGCTAAAATTTGATGCCAAGGCAGAGTGGAAAGGAAACTTGTTAAACATCTTGCAATCACAAAAGAGCTCAGTATCACCTATGAGGTCAATTACAATGCGAAGGATTTTGACCAGCTAAGTCTTAAAGATCTCAAGAACTGGAAATGCAAAACTTTTCTGGTTAATCTGTTCCAATGCTTGACTATCCTCATGGTGTAAAAACTTCACTCTATTTTTGATTGAAATTTCTCTTTCAATTTATTTGTAGTTTCTAAGGTTTTTCCATCATGGAACATGGGCTTGGCTTTTTCTTCTGGCTAACCCAACTGTAGATACTGGAAGGCTGCTTTTAGGTTCTGAGCTCTTTCTCCAAGTTTAAAGAAGTCTCATCCTCTCTTGAAGGGTCAAGGCTTCCAAAAACTCTCTCACCATCTTAATGTCCCTCTGCAGATCTTGTTCCTCCTTCTGTTGGATCCCCAAAATGGAATGCAGTGTTCCAGATGCCCTACTAAAAGTGCCAAGCAAAGGGGAATAATAGTTTTATGTTACTGGTGGGTGTGTTTCTGTTAATGCAGCTCCTGTTTTCCTCCTTTGCTGGTAAGGTCTGCTGCAGGCTTATGTTTGCTTTTCTCAGTATCTGTCAACGTGAGTATTTTGAAAAGGGATAAAGTTAAACTAAGCTCATTTTCCCCTACAATATGAAAGTTGTCTTTGTTTACAAAGCAACCAGTAATGTCTTCTTAATCTTTTTAAAATTGAGATAATTTTGTATAACTTCTTAATAAGATAAGCTGATGTAGTCTGGAGGAAAGAATTTTGGATGTCTAGTTCCTAGTGCAATGAAAAAAATCTGCCTTTAATCAGTAGCAGTTTGTATTCAGAATGGAATGGTACATCAAGATCCTAGTGAAAGTCTTGTGCATATGTGGAGTGTGTTATTAAAGTGCAGGATGCTCTAGTTCTCTTTTTCAGAGTCTGAATTTTAGCTCCAATATCTTCAGCTTTACATTACAAAGTCATCCTTACCTGTTGTATTACCAAACTGTTCTGGTGGAAATCCCTGACCTATTGTACTATGTTCAAAATAGCTTCTTTGCCTTAATATTTATAAAGTTTCAGTACTGGTTAGCTTGATGATATGCTATGTCTAATTGTTGTGCTCCTTGTTATTATACTGCTCCTTTATGCCTGTGTATTGCCTGTTGTTTATATCAACTCTTTCTCTGCAAACATGATGTGCTTGTTTTATTTCAGCAGCTGGTATAGTCCTGGGTTACTCAGGAGCTTCATTGCTTTCTATGTGTTAACTTTACAGTGAGGAAATGGTATTTGGCTTGCTATGTATTGCCTTCAATACTTGAAATCCAGGCTGTTTGTACTAGGAAAAGAATGTAAGTCTTGAACCAAAGCTGAAAAAGTCTTCCAGGGGCATGCTTCTGATCAAAGTGAATTCAAAAGCAAATAAACAAAATCCTGATGCTCAGTTCGGGATGTATACAGAAGCAATTAAACCCTGATATTTCTAAATTTTTCAATTTAGATGGAAATAGACAACTCACAAATTCATGTTTTAAAAAATCTAATTTTTTTTATAAACTTGATTGCATCTTGCAGCCAAATTCAAAGGTAGCTATATAAATGATGACATCTTACACTTTTAGTGCTTTCTTTACTAAAGTAGCTGTGACAATACTTGCAGATATGATAGTGCTTGATCTTTACTGAGTCTTTGATATGTCTCCTCAAATGTGCTGAGGTTGGGCATTTGACATACCCTTGTGAGGCTGAGCTGAGCCTGCTTCTCTGGTTACACCTGTGACAGCTCAGTGTTGTGTGGCTTTTCTCACAGAATCCAAGAGCAAATTAGCATTTAAATAACCATATGCACTTTTAGATTTGTGGATAGATGAAGAAATTATTTATCTGCAAAATCAGTATTTTCCAAAGCATTGTTTTCATTTGCATGATTTATTTCTATGCATAGTTTCCATGCATTAATTTTTCTTCATTTAGTTTTCTGGTGGCTTTGTAGATAGAATCTACCACACTGGAAAAAAAATAAGACTGTAAAGGTACAAAAAGTGACTGCCAAACATAACCTGAAAGAATTCATAAGTAATTCAAGGAAAGAAAAAATCATATCTTACCTTTGTCTTTCTCACATGAGAATCATCCTTTGTTTCTTTAATATTAATGCCACAAATAGTGATGACTGGAAATGCATTTTTTTCTTTCTGGCCAAGCTGCATAGAATAATCATTACTGACTGTTACTGAGATCACTTGGAGTTGACAGGACAAAGATTTGTTTTTAATAAGAATAAATGACATTGAAGAAATCACAATGTTTCTCACAAATCCAGTAGAATAATAATTATTTTAATGACTAATAGCACTATGTGAAAATGTCTTACTCTTTAGTGCATGAAAGGATGACTTTTCATGCATTTCATGATTATGATTCAAGTTTTGGTGTGTTCTTTAATATCCTTCTGTTCTTTTTCACAATACAATTAAAAGGAAAGAAAATTCTAAGTTATTTTATTAAATTGTTTAATTACAGTAGTCTTCTGGATTTTTTTACCCATTTCTCATTTGAAAAAATCATTCAAAGAGTTTTTTTTAAAAAGCTGTATTATTTTTTCTATGAAAATGCTGAACTTCATCAATATTTTGCCTTGGTCAATATTTTTTGAACGTTTATTTCTTCTATATATATTATTTCCAGTGAAAAGGCTGCAGAAACTGCTTTTGGGCTAGGAAATACATTTTTATGCATACTGCTCTTATCTTTGAGTGCTTATCTCTGTGCACTGTATTTATGAAAATGTGTATCGGTGTTTGCCACAAAATATTTTGGTCTACTGGTATGGGATTTTTTTCCCCTGTGTGTGGACACTGTAAGCTGAAGATGGGTGTTGAGGGAGCCATGTACAGTTACCAGAAGGACTTTTAATCTATTGTGGTGGTGCAGTGCTTGGTAAAGGGCTCTAATGTACCTTGGTTGTGCATCTTGCTCTGATTTGGGCAGTGCATGCGTTACTGCATTTCAAGCACACTTGTTATGAAATGACTTTATTTCTGCTCTGAAGTGTTTAAGGTGCTTGTTCATGATAAGCAGCCTGATCCACAAATCCTCAGCAAAGAAATACCTTTTTCTCACCTCTCTTGATAGGTTTCTTCTACATCTCATAGTCTGTATCAGCAACTTGAAGGAAGTAACGTGCTTGCTATGAGAGGACTAAAGGGTCTTAAGTCTTGTTGGAAGGGTGGTGGCAAGTGGGAGAGGAGAAAAATGATATGATAGTGATCCTTAGTTCTAACAGTGTCCCAAAGAAAGCAAGAGATCAAAGCATTGAGAATAAAAGTGATTGAGTGAATTCTAGTCAGGATTAATCTGCAGAAGCTTAATCTTGTACCAGTGTGGTTGAGAGAAATTTCAGTAATGAGCAGGATTGTTAATTGCCCTTCATGGACAGAGCATGAGGGACAAGCAAAGTTTCCATGTGGTATTGGGGTTCCTAGAGCTGTTTGTGCAAGAAATGTACTTTTGGACTGACTGTCATAGTCATTGAAGATGTTTCTGGCCTAGATACTGGTCATGTGCCAAGTTACCTAAAATTGCATTTCCTTAGTTTTCCTTAACTTTCTGGATACTTGCACTTTGTTAGTTTGCCTGAACCTTACAGTCTTCCCAAAAGAATACTTGGGAAGTGCAAGAATTTCTTTGAGATACCTTGTATGCATTCAGCTATAAAGGTAATCCCTCTCTTCCTTTTCTGACACAGGAATGTTTCATCAGCTTAACTTGGTTCTTTTTTGTTTTTTGAAGTTAGAACTTTTAGCCTTCTGTCTGGGTTCAGCCAGTTTCAGGAGTGTGAAAGATGCATATTTTTCCCACTGATGCTTTGTAGTAGTGAGAACTTCACCTAGATGGTCACAGCAGAAATTCTTT
Source organism: Oenanthe melanoleuca (assembly GCF_029582105.1). Taxonomy (NCBI): domain Eukaryota; kingdom Metazoa; phylum Chordata; class Aves; order Passeriformes; family Muscicapidae; genus Oenanthe; species Oenanthe melanoleuca. The sequence goes on along the minus strand of NC_079343.1, from coordinate 12,655,718 downwards.
GCAGATTTTATAGACAGTGTAAAAAGGAAAAGTATCTCTGCCTTGACTTGGACACACAAAGTAAAAATCATTGTCTTAGTGGTTGAATGGTATAAGGTTTATCTTAAAATTGCATTCAGGTTTGTCCTATAAAGAGATCACCTGTCCTATAGGGATCACAAAATAAAATGTGTGATTTTGGAAAGATGAATTTCCTTATATACCAGGTCAGCCCCTTCCCACCCCACCAACCCCACCACTTCTCCCAAAATGTATGGAAGAACTGGGAGCAAAATTGCAGAAAGTTTAAAAGGAGTACTCTAGAAGCACAGTATATTCTAGAGTTTTGATGCGAAATACAGTCAGTTGTACATCCTGGGATACAAGCCAAATGATGCAGATAAGATTTAATAGCTTGAAATTACTCATTGAATCTTTTCAATATGCTTCATTGTGTTTGCAGCAAAGGTGTTAGTGGGGAACCTGACAGGACAAGATAGTGGGAACTGAGTTTACCAGCTGCTTTCAATGCCTCTTGTGGAAAATTAATGTAATAAGGTCCTCACTGTTGTATGAAACTGTCAGGTTAGTGTTTCAGAGTACACAGGAGGTTGTTTTGTGCCCAAGTGTTAGACTTTTCCCAGCAGTGCTAATTAGGCTGAGAAGACAATGCCTGCGCATTCAAACTTTGCCTTGTCACTGCGTTACAGCCTTACAAAAGGAAATGAAATTCTAGGTTAATTCAAGGCTCAAAATAGCATTTCTCTTGCAATATGCATTACTCTTTCCTTGCCACTTTCTTCTCTCCCTGATCTACATGGAATATTCCATTCATTACTGCTTAGGAAATCAGTTATTTTGCAGTCTGCAAATGCTGAAATGACGTTAGAGGAGAAATACTTGTTTGCAACCAAAACTATTTTTGAACAAACGCTTCATTTTAGAAATTGTAGCCAGCTAAGAAGAGCTGAATTGAGAGTTTTTTTGCTGTAAAATAATTTTGTATTGCATTTCATCAAATGATTCCCTGTGATGCTCATGTGTTAGGTAATCCTGACAGAGGAGTATTTGAAATAGAATACGAAGAGGTACTTAACTGGTATGGAACAGGATTTGACATCTTTTGTAGAATATTTGCAAGGATATATTTAAGTTTTTCAGACATAGATAACCAAAACAGGTTAAGAATTTTTTGTGAAACCTAAAGCATTTGTGTTTTAGCCTGCTGCTTTTTTTCCACGGTGTTTCTACCTCTGAATGAATCCAAAGGGAGCCCTGGCACTCACTCAACTGTTTTGACTATTAAATAAGTGTGCTTTTTCTCATTCTGCTGAGATGGTGTTTAGCTGTGACTGAAAATAAACCTTTTAAATGTTTGGAAATATACCTGCTATGCTGAAACGATGGATTGCTTATGCATTGTAACAACAAAGGTAAGATGATAAAGCTTTTGATTATTGCCTGCAATCTTGGAAGTTCGTGTTGAATCTTTCTTCCAGTTTTTACTACCTGTAATGAAAATGCCTTAATGGTTTTCTGGCTGATATTTTTCAAACTTTAAACTACACAGATCATCAAAATAAATTCCATAGTTGTTGCTAAGAACAATCATAGATGTTAATGCTTTGAAGAGCTAATTATGCACATACTGAAGTGTAGTAGAATGATTTTTTTATTTTTCCCCTTGTTCTGCAGTAAGGCACTCTCTTGTAAAAATTCACTCTCTTTAAATGTGCTAAAATAGTAGTTTGCTTTTTATTCCAGAAAAAGAAATTCTAAATGAAGTTTATATAACCTTTATCAGGACATGTTTAAAATAATCATCAAAGAGAAGATGAATCTGGCAAGTTGTGTTAGGGATGGATATATTTCACAATGCTTTATTATTTTGACATCTTGCTGCTTTGAGATGAAGATACCCAGATAACTTAGTGTCATTATTTCTGTGCTAAGATAAAGTTTTATATAAGTTTGTTTTTAATGCAGTCCACTTGTAACTGCTAAAGATAAAATCTGATGCATAAGTGTAATATATTAGCACTGTGCTTGTGAAATATTTGCTTCATGAGTTTGATATTTTGGAGGCTTTTTATTTTCATTCAAGTAGTCAAATTGTTCTGTATTGCTTTCCTTTCCTTGGATGTTGAGATAGTTCCTAGTCTAATTTTTTTTTAGCAAACTGATTTAACTTCTAGCATTCTTCTGGGTAATTTGAAATCATAAAAGTTGCTTATACAAACTTCTTCTCAAGACGGAGAATAAAATTGAACATCTTTGAGAAGATTTGGTGGATTTAATGATAGCTTTTATAAAAGGAAAGATGTTTTCTGGGTTTTTTGACACAATGAAGCACAGGCTGACTGGAATGAATGAAATTACCTTGTCTCTCACTAGCAAAGGAGTCATTCTGAACTGTATCTGAACTGTCACAGTTATTTTGGAAGTTAAATATTCCCTTTTAAATCATGTTTGAGTAATATTAATTTGTAGCATTTTGGCTTTATTTCTGTTAGAATATTGTCTTTTGTACAGTGAGGTTGGGATTGGATATTGTACTTCACTTCATTTATATTGATGTGTACCTTAATTTTATTGTACTTATTTTTTAAAATGGAGAGGCAGAGCTGTCATTTTTATAACTAAAGTTCTTTAGTTTTTTGGTTTTTTTTTTTGTGCATTTGTTCAGCTTCACAGCTGACAGCTACTTGTCTAAGAACAGAAAGACAATTTATATGGAAAGTTAAGCCAACAGAGAACATTCTGTGGAAAAAAAAATTGTTTTTTGTATGATTAGCCTAGCTCTGTAGGTACAAAGAAAGTAAGACTGCTCACAGAAATGTTCAGGACAGGGAGAAATCATCTCTGCACAGCACAGACTTACATGGGGTTGGACTGATGGTGCATTTCCACCTGCAGTTATAAGCACTTCATCCTTCCTGCCTGCTCCTTGTGAAGTTTTGGCTTAGAAAGGAACTGTTTGCTTCCCTGTGTACCTGTGTGTATCTAATTACTCAGAAGTTGTCATCTAATGAAAAGTATATTCCTTGGTTTTGTGCATAGATCTGTGTTTCAAATCTCAAGAAAAAATCAGTGCATGTAAGGCAATTTTGAAATCAGCATTAATTTAATGTGTGATAGGATTAGTAAAAATGTTAAATGCGTCCCCTTTCTCTACCTTGAATGGAGGCATATTTGAAACAATTTATCGTTACTCTTTATTTCTGACTAGGGAAGAGAAGAATTTGGCCAGTGAGATGAATTTTCTAGTGTATTTGGAAAATCTTTTGTAATTTGATCTTTGATATTTCTGTTTTGCCTAATTCAGATCTAGTCACAATAGATAAACAGGTCCTTAAGCTAATTTCTATCCTGTCTTCAGAGATTCTAACTGGTTTGCTTTGCCCAGATCTAGTGCAAAGAATACTGATTAATACAGTATTTTTTCCTCCTTATGTGGGCACATTGGTTTGATGTAGGTAGGCAAATTTGCATCACTGCAACCATGGATACTATTAAGAGCAGGCACGTGGGCTGAGCTTACAGTAATGATTTTTATTTAAGTCACAGTTTTAAATGAATTCATGGCACTTAAAAATACAGTTTATGGAAAGTTGTTGATTTTTCCAGAAAAAGCAATTTTTAGCAGTCATTCTTAACTTTGTTCCATAGTGTACTTGCAGTAAAGCTGTTGAATTTAAAATGAAAATAATCTAGAATAGCTTTAAATAATATATCTAGCCTGACAAGTGTGAAAAAACAGTTGTTTTGTATCATTTTTATTTCAAAATACTACAAAGCATCCTGCTTAGACTGCTCCAGAGCAGTGTCAGTGTGAAACCCCTTGTTTCTGACAGTAGCCAAACTCCAGTATTTTGGGAGAGGACAAATGTGTAATGTATCAACCTGTTACTAAGAGAGAAAGGTGAAGGATTTTTTCTAAGTTGTAAAACTTAAGCCTCATAAATTTTGGTCTGAGCTCATGATGGGGCTGCAAGGTGCCTGATCACAGGAGCACAGTTACAGCCAGCGTGGCTGAGGTGGGGAAAGTGGCACTGAGTTTGTGTGATGCCTGCAGCTTGCCTCACTTGGCTGTGCCTTTCAATGTAGTTCAGAGTCCCATTGTTGTTATAGTCAGTTTTTGGAATTTGCCTCAGCTTAGGTGAATTGTGCATAATTGAATTTGCACTGAAAGTGATCTTGTCCGACCACCTGCTTAAAGAAGTGGCAGCATTGACTTAGACCAGGTTACTTAGGGCTTTGGTTTGGTTTTGTAAGTGCCTCAGCCTGCCTCAGTTCAAGTAGTTTCTCCTCCTGCTGTGCACAGCAAGGGCCCAGTTTTGTTTTCTTGGTGTCTCCTCTTGAACATGAGAAATTACTTAGTGGGCCCAAAAGAGTTTGTTTTCTTAAGTGGAGGAACAAAATACAGAATTTTGAATTTAAAATTGTAGATGAGACGCAAATGAGTTATATGGGCAAATTTTACACTGAAAGCTTAAGAAATACTTTCAGTACTTAATAGTACACAACAGCTCTTCCAAGTTGGCACATGTGACTGGTGTGTCATAATGGGTTTTGGCCAAGGACTTCATTTTGCCAACATTCCATGTCCTCACTAAAAAGCAAATTGCTTTCCAAACGTATTTGATTGGGTAATTCCTAGTTATCTGTGAGCTAGTTGAATAATACTAATAGTAAATCATTAGACTTTGCTATGTCATCTGGTTACAGTGTAGAAGAAAAGGGTGCAGAATCAGTCAAAGAAGCTTTGGGAAGTGAAAAAATGGTGCAACCCTAATGTTGGCAGCAGCCACAGATGGTATGATACTGCTCTTGCATGTAAGCTTGATGTATAATGCAATGCCAAAGAAAAAGCTGCCTACTAGATGGTTGGGAAGTGTCAAAATCAAGGATGGTTGTCTGCAATCTAAAGGATTGGCCAACTTTCATGTGGAGTAGGAGACCAAGTGTGTGAAAAATGTTTGCCATATTTGGTTTAAAGGGTATTTGACAAAATCAGTGAGGAATACATCTTGAGAATACTGACTTCGTGGTCATGCCAGGGGAAACGATGTCCCAACTTCCTCTATTTGTGGTTGTGAACAGCCCTTTAAAGAGTTTGAAATTTTAATATACAGAATGAACTTAGGCAGAGGGTCATGCTTCTAATCTCTACTGGACAAATAAAGAAGCCCAGTGCAACATCAGATAGCTAGTGGTTAATTCTAGAGGTTGTAACTAAAGAAATACTATGTTTTGTATTCTGTGGATGGAACTGAAAGAGGTTTCTCAGAGTTTTGAAGATGAGTGTTTTTCAAGGTGATTACTTGATGACACCAGGAGCAATGCAGATGGCAGAAAGTGATCATGGAGGGAATGGTAAAGGTACCTGATATGCAAAATCTGAAAAGCTGTATGATGAAGTATGAGAACTTAGATTAACTTAAGGCAAATCATTAGTAGAAGTTTACATTCTTCCTGTGTATCGATTACAAGGATATAATAAGCTTTCTGCATTTAACTTCTTTCTAAGGAAGTTCTCTGGATTTCAGAGTTCTCTTTCTGTTAACATGCTATTTGGTATTCTCCCAGCCAACAGCGGTTTAGGACTCAAGAACTTTCTGAGCCAGAGGCACTTGCTCTGTAGTATTCTTTGGCTTTCCCTTGTGTGGATTATCTAGTCTCATCAAAATGTACATAGAATATAAAACAAAGGTATAAATCTGTGGTGTTTGCCTCTTATACAGAGCATCTTCTAAGTTAATCTTTGTTGACTTGTGTTTGCTTGCTCTGTCTGAATGGCTACAAGTATACAGGGTTGTTTAATTGATAACCCAGAAATTAATAGGATTGTGTAGTTACTCATGCTGGCATCAGTAATGTCGGTATTTATTGGAGTTTTTGTGCTCCAAGAAACTGGATAACAGGCAACTGAGATGTTTATGTGAAGCTGATGAATTTTACATGAAGCTTTTGTTGTTATTGTGTGTTTGTACTTATTTCTCCCTTCTGCTGTAAATGAAATAGCTGCTAATTAATACTAGAAATAAGTGACAAATGGGTTATATTTGGTTATTGCATCAGGAAGTTGGACTGACTCTGAGAACATGGTGTAGAACATGTTTAGACTGGAGATTGTGAATACAGTAGTAAAATAGGAGAATAACTTTCTGAAATCAATCCTACAAATAAGACCCTTTCAAAGCATTTTTGTAACTCCATTTGCCTGCGTGGAACTGTATGGGTTTATTTCAGAGGAGCTGATGATCATAACCTGAGTAATTTTCCAGGTATTAAGGCAGCAGAGTGGTGAAGCATTCATTCCTGATCACTTTTGCTTTGCTGACCTTGTTTACTTTGGGAAAAGAATTCGATCTATGGCTTGACTGTGAAACCCAGCTGTTGCTGCTGAGAATGGTTCTTCTCCTTTTTGTTCACTGTTCACCTACTAGGAACCTGGCAGAACTCTCTATGCTTTTCTGCTGGCTACTGAGTGAAAACAGCTCATGAAAAAGTCAAACAAGCACGATCAAGATCTATTGAAAGATATCTGCTGGGATGGAAAGTTGTTAGCTGTTGAGCAGTTCAAGTGATTCAGATGCCTATGAAAAAGCAGGTAAAATGGTAAGACTTAACAGCCCAACATTTTAAGAAGAAGGTGAGAAGAGCAGTGATTCTCTGCATCAGAAACAAACTGTTTGCTCAGTTTGGCTGCTGCTCATGGAACTGGACCCTCTGAGTGAGCAACTTTGGCATAGTTTCCTGTTGTAATGAAAACAGTGGGTGAATAAATGTAGGGTTGTTCATAGTTGGGCATATGGTCTCCAACACGATTCCTCCAGTAGACAGAGCTATTTAGATTTCTTGATGGCAAAAACCCCGAAAAGCTTCCTCTCTTATTTGAAGTGAGATTTCAGGGTGGCTGAGTCGCTGGCTGATTATCTGGTATGCTGCTAGTCAGATTTATTTTACTAGCCAGCACTGTGCTTGATCACTTCTTTTGTCAATGCAGTGCATTGCACCAGGGCTTTGTTAATATGAGGGGTGTTTTTACACTTTATTTGAGGCTTAATCATAGTCTGATGTTTTGTCAGGGGGTATTACTCATACTTTCATAAGTGGGAATAACATTACTTGAATCTCATTCCTGAGACTGGTATTTACCAGACCAAAAAAAAGTAAAACTTTGAAAACATGTTCAGATGGAGACCATCACTATTTAAGGGATTTTCAGCCTTGTAAGGTTTGTGTGTTTGTAAGATATGTTTCTTTGAAGACCATACACTTCCATGTCTTGGTTTGAAGGAGGGAAGGACATTCTTTAATGAAATTTTAATGCATACCTAAAGTATAACTGAGAGCTGCTTTCTTAAAGGTCAGTGTGGGCAGGAATCATCAGCATTTTCTGAATTAATCTAAATGCCCAACAAAGAATGAAAAGGCCTTAGGGGGTTTTAGTGACAAACCCATATTGCCTGAAAGAATGATTCCCTACCCTCCATGCTATGAAAACATTAGAACAATAATTACTTCCTTCTTTCAGTCTTTGTGCTCTAACAGTGAGTTTACTTGTGCCACAAATAAGATTTGTTGAGGACATTTTTGCTGTTGTCTTGGTGGGCTGCATGTGCCTTCATTCACAGTTCTCTCCAATGTGCCATTGAGATGGAGAACCACTGCAGAGAATTCTCATTCCTCTGCCTATTCTTTCTTGCCTGTTGGAAAAATTGAGTGATAGTTGCATTTAGCCACCAGCATTTGGGGAGCTTTTATTACCTGGTGAAGACACCACTGCTGAGGAGTGCTTTGTTTGCACGTTGTACAGGCAGCAAACCACTTGCACATCTTGTATCTCGAGCTCCAGAGCTTTTCTCTTAAGCAGACTCCAAAAGCTCTTCTGACTTGGGCTTTCCAGTGCTGGGATGGTGGGTTGGTCAAACGTGGTAGCACTGAATCTAGAAGGGAACAGTCACTTCTTGCATTCTTGCAAGATTCTTGGACTTTCTGTCTGTAGAATAGATAACACTCTGTAGATATAGTGTGATAATAATGAACTTAGTCTGTTTTTCTCCTGTAATGAAAACATGGACTTTCACTTTTGTATGCTCAAAACTGTAAACATTTGACTTGTAGTATTTTTGTGTGTTTTTGTAAATGTTTTACCCAGAAGGATAGTTCTTTCTGATTCTTCAGTCTGCTATTTTTCTATTTGGAAAGAAAATAAAACCAAAACTCAAGCCATTCAATTGTGGTAAAATGCAAGTATTTATAACGTGACTGAGTCTGAAAGATCTACTGCTTTGGTCGCTTTAGTTTAGTTAATTCATGTACAGTTCTCCTCAAAAGAACTCCAGACTCAAAATATAGAAGAAATTTCTGTCATAATTCTGAAGTCTGAATTGATTCTGCTGTTTCAGTTAATTTAAAAAAGAATCCCCAACCAAATCGCCCTTCTGCTGCTATTTGTAATTAAATTCTATAATAACACTTACTCAAGAAGGCAAAAGGAGGACTGTTTTATTACATGAAATCTCTTACCTGCCACTTTTCATCTTTCTTCAGGCTAAGGAAATGGTAAGGGAATACTTAATGATCTATGTAAGTAGTTAACTTGGTATTTAACTTAAGGATCTGTGATTAATAAATGCATCTTAAAAGCTGTTTGTAGAAAATTTCCTGGAAATTAATGCCACTTGTATGGTGAGAAATGGATAAATTTCTTTATTCCTATCTTCCTAATAGGTTATTTACAGGATCTGGTGTACATTGAGCTGGTTTTAGGCCAGGAACTATAATTCAGGTGACTGGAAAGAAGTCTGTAGTTGGGCTAGAAGCTCCATGGTCTTTATAACTTTGTTCCTGATCTTATTTTAATTGATTGAAATACTCTTGGGAGGCCATCAGGGTATTCTGAGGAGATGGGAAAGTTCTATTTTACAGTGTGTTATATAAGGGCCACTGCAAATTGCACATACACAGCTGGAAGCCACTGCATGTACACCATACACTATTAGAGTGGTGAGGGAAGTGCTGTCTGGGAAGGAGAGGCAGGAAAAAAAAAGCTGCAAGAGTTTGTCTTGATGGCTTAGGGAATATGTTTCCGAACCCAAAAGATGATTTTCAAACGAGATGATGCTGAAATGGGAACAATAAGAATTAAGCTGAAATAAATTAAAGCTGGAAATCAAAAGGATCCTTTCTACTAAAGTGATTAGTTAATAAAAGACTTTTATAACAATAATGTAGATAACACAAGTACATTATGATGTAGCTGGATGATTTTAAAGATCATATTAAATTGTTCATTATGTTTTAGGTTGTGTGAAAAACCTAGCAGAAAAATCTGTCTCACTCTGCATTTTGAACGAAAATCATCAGATTGGGTTGGATCCAAAAATAAGGATTTTTAGTTATCTCAAATCCTTTAAGCACCATTTGTAGCATATTCTAATGTATCTCTACTGTCACAGGGATTGTAAAAGTATATATCCGCTAACTCTAAACAGGAAAGTTAATTTCAGAATACAATTGTTTCAGCTCTGTGACTGCTAACTGGTAATCTGAAAACCTTTACTTTTTCTACCACTAATTAAAGTGTTTCTTCAGCTGTTCATTCAGGGACTCAAAATTTAGGTTCTGTGCATCACCAGTGTTCTGCATTTATAAGCAGCACATTGAAATCACTTGGGCACCAGATTGTGACTGTAATGAAGGAAATGAAAACCTTGTTTCTTCCCTGTGGTTTTTTTTTTTCTAGTTCAGATCTGATACTTGCATGTCATTGTGATTTTTGTTTTTTTTTTTGGTAGAGAGTGAAGTGTGCTTCTGTAAAAGGAAGACTTGGGAAGCAGGAATATACTCTCATCTTTAGTAGTTTGCATTCTTACCTTTCAAGGCTGCTGTTGCAAGCAGGGAAATGCTGTAGAGTGGCAGTGGAGAACTGCTGCCCTCTGCTGTGTTCAGTGTGCTTTGCTCAGGTTAACAAACTGGGACAATGCAGGATCTGCTTCCCAGAATTTGCAAAGCTTCCTTATCTCTCTGACATTTGAAGTAAGTGAGGACATTCTTTTGGATGGTAGAAAGAAAGGAGGTGTTAACTACAGGTTGCAGAGCTGATGTTAATTTGCTGACTTGCTGATCATGAAGTTGTAAAGTCTTGTTGATATTACATATTTTTTCTATATTCCTATATTATTTTGGAAATTCCTTTATATAGTTAATATTCATCCACATCCGTTATCCAAATGTATGCATGTGGTAATTTTCATTAAAATTGGATTATCCCAGCCTTCATTAGCCTAGTTAATGATTTTCTGTAATGTGAGAATGGGTAACACTAAACCAACTTTATTTTGGTGATCTCTGCTTTTTTTTTTTTTTAAGGAAATGTTTTAAAGAGCTTTTGATACAAACAATATTTGGCAGAGTTATCTCTTCCTTTCTTAATTTAAACTTGTGTGTCCTCAGCAATCCAAGTGCTATGAAAGTGGCTTCAGCTCTCTGTGATGACTTCCCTTAGAGCATCAAATAAACATACAAGGAATGTGAAAACTTTCTTGCCTGCATTCTGTGTTGTATGGCTTTGCTGCCCAGCACTGCAGTGCACAAGTACATTAAGCTTTTTATGATATTCATTCCCTTTGACTTTCCCATTTCTGTTTGTTTGTATATCAGCATTTCTTTAACCAATAGTTAAGATGCCCAGGGGAGGCCTTGAGTTGATCTGAATAACTGATGTTCTGGTAGTAGGAGATGCAAATTGAATTCTTCAGAGTATAGGTACTTCTTAAAAATGGAGTTGGACTTGTGGGTAAGCTTTGTGGATTCTTTCCAACTATGAATGATAATTCATTTTAAGATGAGGCTTAAGTTAGATATTCAGAAAAAATTCTTCACTGAAAGGAGAGTTGGGCATTGAAATAGAGAGCCCAGGGAAGTGGTGAAATCCCCATTCCTGGAAGCATTCAAAAGGCACGTGGATATTGCACTTGGGGATGTGGCTTAGTGGTGAACATGGTAGGACCTGGCTAATGGTTGGACCTGATGAACTTTGAGATCTTTTACAGCCCTAGTGATTCTATTTGATGATTGTAAATGAAGGACAAGTGCCCACTCCAGCTGCTGTCCCACTCTTGAGATAGTGATTGCATATTTTTATTAGATCTTGGTTTGTTGATTTGCTCTGTTCCTTTTTGATTTGATATTTTTGGCAATGAGTTCTGCAGTACTTTCTTTTCTTTGCTTTCAAACATCTGCAGGGTAATTGAATTGTCTGCTAATGCCTGTGTTGTCTTAAATAGTAGTTGAATTTTATGCCTTTTCTATGCCATTCATCTTTTCAAAGATTGAATGTCATATTCCCAACTCAGCTGCTTGCTTTTTATAAGATGAAGAGCTTTGTCAGTTAATCTTCTCAAATAGAAGCCACTGAGTATCTTTATCCTTGATATTATTCCCTGTAATTTTTTTTATTTTGGTGGCTTTTGTGAGATGAGATGATCAGAAATGTTTCCAATAGGCAAGATATATGAGTCTTTCAAAATTATACAGAAAAATAATACTTTCTGGTTTTATTTTTCTTTTTTTTCTGAGCTAGTAGTTTTGTTCCCCTTGGTGGTTTAAAACCCCACTATAGTTTTAGTTGAGGGTCTATTTTCTAGGTGTTTTAAAGGCAACAGAGGAGATGAAGAAGTGGAGAATGACCTACATTAGCTATAACATGCTGCCACATTCACTCTGGTATTTGGGTCCTAACTGAAGTAATTTCGAAGCTGAAGTAGGGTGTTATTTTCTCTAGAATCTTGCTAAAACACACTAAGAAGGAATATTCTGTTTTGAACAGTTGTGCAATTAGTTTGCCAACAGCTGCTGGTGTTTTTTAAGCACTGATGCCTGCCAGGACTGTTGCCCTAGATTCCTGCTGGAATGCTGTGGTTTAGAAACCTGTATTAATATGCAGAAGCTCTGGGGTCGATAAGCAGCATTGAGTCCAGGATCAATATTTTGAAAGTTTGTTTGTGGTCAGGGAAATGGTACTTGGTAATAATAAAGTATTTAATGCATCATTGCTTGAATTCTTAAAGTTTGGCTGTAACTTGACGGTAATTGTCACTGTAAGAATAAGAATTTTATGTTAATGAGCATTTAGATAATTCAACCTGTTATAAGAAAATGTGATATGAGATTCCTTTGTGGAGCTAAATTCAGATTAAGTAACAGTCCCCACACTTCTCACTTAATCTGTTCTGTCATGGTGATTCAGTTATAATTTGTGGTTTCAGTTTTTAAAGATATAACCTTCATCCCCTAACTCTATTTTTCAGCTTGTTTATTAAGGTATCTCCTCCTTATTTGCAATTTCTGAAATAGTTACTGCACTGGTGACCATATTAGTGAGCACTACATAGGAGAATGAATCTTCTAAAAGCAGCAGAAGTACTTTAAAAATACTTTTTAAAAACTGGGGATAAATGATACTAACTTACTAGCAGTGTCAGTGCTACCCTAAACTGCTTGTGGCTTCCCCTCAGCTCTCCTCTTCACCTTTTAGTTTCCCAGGAAGTGGCAGAAGAGTCAATGACCTGCAGGCAATTACAGCCTTCCTTAATTGTTCTCAGTTAATAACAAAGTGTAAATCACCAGCATCCTTACCACCTGGATTGGATAGAGATGGCAATTGTAGTCCTTGCCTGTAAGAGGATTTGCATTTTAAGATGGGGAAAGTGATGGAGTTGCAGTGAATTAAAACTTTAGGCTAGCAAATGCTTTTATCCATTGGAACCAAAAAGTAGCATTATGAATCTTTTCCCATTTAGAGGAAGGTATCATCTCTGGTTTTGAAATGTTTAGATTAATTAGATTGATATAAGAAATAAACAATTGGCATTTCCACTTTAAACATTGTACCATGTTGTATGAAAGTCTTTTTGAAAACAATTGTTATAGAACTTAGTGACTTTCAGTGTTTTCAGAAGTGTATGGCAACTATTTAGGCATCCACAGAACAGCACTGCTGTTGAGATTCCATCCTGATCTCAGCATATTATTTTATAATTGAGACGTGATCAGCTTTCACTGTTTTTAAAACAGCAGGACTGAAGGACTGAGTTGCATTTGTCTCTGGGAGCCACCTTCTCACTGTTTGCAGGGGGGAAACCCCCCCCCCCTCCATTACAAGTATTGTGCAAGCACTTCATCTCCTGGCTGTGAGAGGTTGTTAGCCTCATCTCTTTTCTGCTCTGCTGCTTTGATGTAGCACCAAATATGTCAAATTGCAGTCTCTTCTTGATGTGGTGTTAAGCAAGCATGAACAGCAATTGAGATGAATCTGGAGTAGTTTGAGGCTTCACCAGATAAAAGACATGTATTATTAATATATTTTCTCTCACTCATTTTCACTTGTTTTTCATCAGTCTGCCCTTATTTTTTTCAGGGAAGGCACAGATGTTTTTATAATTCTTTGTGAATTATTCAGCAGCAGATCTACTTTTTGTGGCTACTTTGCACGGACTATTTAGAAGGCATTCCACTTCTGAAAACTGCTTCTCCTGAAGGGGCTCGTTAAAGAAAGGATGGGATGAATCAGATTCTGAGCATTTCTACAGTATCTCAAGGATCTTCATATGTTATCCACACTGGAATAAGCCTCAAAGGTGTTGTCCCTCTTTCCTCCCATCACACTCCCCTTTTAACAGTCCCGTACGACAGTCTTAATCAAGCTAGACTTCTGTTAAGGCCCAGTAGGTGCATAAGGAAAACCATGTTTTGGAGGATATGCTTAGCCTAGTCAGCCTGGATCCTGCAGGGAACAATCCAGAGTGAAATCACATCCTTGCTCCAGCCTGGTCTTGACACTGTGGAGAGCAGTTCCAGCTAATCACACCCTGCTGGATTTAACCTTTCCCACTGAGGATAGCCTTGAGAGTATAACCTTGGCTGATAATTACTGCTTGAGATTAGAGTACATCCACATCAAATACAGACTGGGTGAAACCTTCATTGTAGGTGTGGGGAAGGGATGGGACAAGGCTTTTAAGCTTTTGGGTCTTTTAGGGCTTTTATTGTTTAACAGTTTTATCTTTGTGATTCAGTGTCTGTTGTTCACTACAAATCTTTTAAAAAGTTTCATGAAGCCATTTAGGGCTATATAGCCATGCTTTTTTTCCTCTTGTATAGACAGATGGAACCAACACATCAAAGGCAGCTTTAGATTAATCACACACTTTTGCTCTGAATTATTTCAGTAATGTTTTTTGAATGCAAAGATGTCATAGTTTTTAATACTAAAGGACTTTTCAGGTCAGACTAGTAGCGGGTTTGGCTGGGATGGAGTTAATTTTCCTCTCGGGAGTCCATATGGTGCTGTGTTTTGCATTGTGACAAACTGTTGATGAATATGCCAGTGCTTTAGCTATTGCTGAATAGCACTCACACCGTGTCAGGGTCTCTTACTTTCTCACTCTGCTGCCCTGGCAAGTAGGCTGGGGGTGGGCAAGAGGTTGTGAGGGGATACAGCTGGAGCCTCTGACCCAAAATGACTGAAAAGATACTCCATATGTTTTAATGTCTTGCTCAGCAATCATTTAGGAGGAAGTGGCTGTTGCTGAGGTTGGCCATTGATTTGCTGGTGGTTAGTGATTTGGCTTGCCTTACTTGTATGTGTGGCTGGTTGGGTTTTGGTTTTTTAAAAAAATTATTTCCCCTTTGAATTAATTATCTTGACCTATGAGGTTTCTCCTCTTGATTTTGCCTGATTCTCCTCCTCATCTCTCTGGAAGGGAGTGAGCGAGTGGCTGGTTAGATGATCACCTGTCATCTAGGCTCAATCTAGCATGGACTGCTTCTGGACATGTTAAATTTGTTTGGAGCCATGTAGTATGTTCTGATTTTAGGAATTTTCTGGTTGAGTTCTATTCTAATCACAGTACAGTGTATTCAAAATACTGTAATTTTTTTTCTCATTGAAATGTTGATAATATAATAAAATAATTTTCTGTAGTGAGTTTAACAGAAGGTCAGACACCTATCTGCTGCTTGTACAATGTCTTTATTGGATCAAACTTCAAGTATTACAAAAGGGACCATTTATTTTCAGTCATTCCCTAGTCAGTATTGAAGATGTTCTCCTGACTCTGGTTGTTTCCAGCTAGGAAAAAAGAACATTGAGTTTTGGCTTCCATAGTAGTCATACTAGCCAATTCTGTGACCTCTCTTATTCTCAGGAACTTTTTGTGTGAAAACTGAAGATGTAAAACGTTCTCCAGTAGTGCTATAATACTTTCAAAACATCAGGAGAAAAGGAAGGTGTTTCACTCAGGGCATTTTTAATTCCAAAACATGCAATGGCTTCATGCCTGCCTTAGAAAACAGTAACTTTTGGTCAAGGTGTGCTTCTGATTTAATATAAGCTCCTAAATAGCATTTTGCTAGACGTTCCCCCTTTTGATATTCTTACTCCATTTCTCATTATATAAATTCTGCTTGTTGTTGCTTAGGTAGCCTTAGCCTCTCACTTGTTTCCCCTTCTGGTGGTGGGGATTTTTGTTGTTAATTCTATGCTTGCTACCTACTTCTGAGAAAATTGCACATGACTGATATGCTCAGAGACCTCTATTCCTCTAGTTAGTTTGGCTGAAGTTAAACTGTAGTGTTAGAATTACTAAGAGGCAGGAACTGACAGATGAATGATATGATGAAATAGCTTTGAAATCACACTTGGAATGTGTAGGACCTCTATTCAGTGGTAATTGTCAGGAAAGTCTGTTTTTCATGAAGCTTTGCTTCTGAATGCTCTTCAGTCTGTCACCACATATTTTGAAGCCTGATTATTTTTGCATATAGAAGACATGATAATGCAGACACGTCTGGGTTCTTTTTCCAATATGGCATTATGTTTTTCTCCTCTATTTTGGACTGAAAAACTCCTAAAGCAAGCTTATACAAATGTCCATAGTGATGGTCACTTAGTTGGGAAGGGACACAGGCTTGTCTGTTTTTTGGCTTGACTTATCAAGGCTTATGAAGGACCTCATTGGACTGATGTCCCAGATCTGTCTTACATGTAACAATTTAAGACTTGGAATGAACTGGGAGAAAAATCACAAACACCCACTGAAAAGTTTCTATTCATAGGACCTGTTCTGGGCTTAAATGCCATTGCAGGGCAAGTTTGAAAAACAAAAATGGCAACTATTAATCAGCTTTCTCTTCCCAAAGTAACATTTCATGTTCCTTCTGAAGTTAATGGGGCTGTGGTATTCTTCAGGGTTTTGCAAACTTAAGACACAGACAGCTGTATTCTGGAAATTTTTATATAAGAGTATTAAGCTTTTTAAAAAGGACATATGCACATCAGCGTCCCGAACTGGACATGCAGCAGTGGCTGCTGTTTTAACTCCTGCAAACATGTTTACCTGCCAAGCTGACAAAAACATGTTTCTAAACTATAGAGACCTGTTAAAGATGCCCTTTAGAAGGGGAATTTCAGCTCACAGCCTTTTGAGTTTATAAACCTCTTTTCCCGAAAGAACAGTGTAAATGTTTTTTTGGCAGTTTATGAGCATGCAGGAACAAGCAGTACACTTTTTGGCTACTCTCTTAAAACTGGCTTGGATGGTCATCTGATACTTCAGGGAGCAAGAGTTGCAGAGCCAAAGAGCCTTCTGGGTGCTGATGGATGCAGTTTGCACCAGACATCAGTTGTTCTCAAACTAGTGTTCAAATTTCATTTGCCTTATAGAAATTGCTTATAAAATTACTACTCCTTGAGTAAGAAATCATTACAGACATTACATTAGACTCTGTGCTAGTGTGGGGTAATCTTACACCAGCATCCAAGCTGTTTCGCAGGGCTCCTTATCATTTTGGAATTCTGTGTACTCTTTGAAGGCCTTACAGACTACAGTTATGCAGAAAAGAGGATAAAATAAGTTTATTAGACTTAAATAATTCCAATGATAAAAAGTGTATTTAAAAAAAAATGGATTGTATTACATATGCCAGAAGTGCACCAGCTCAGGCTTCTGAGGAAGGGGGCACCTAAGCTTGAGTTCCACCAGCTTGACAGGTGCCTGCAGGGATACTTAAGGGACATGCTCTGTCTGAAGAGCTGTGAAGCCTTTTCCCCTTTTGTTTGGCAGTCTGAACAGTTGGTACATTTGTCAAGTTAGACCGTCACTACTCATTTCATTAAAAGCTCCCGGACTTGCTGCTTATAAGATTGCTGTTTCCTAACCTGTTGTATTGAGGATACAGGTGGAACACATGGATCAATAAAATTGGTACTACTTGTGTTCCATTAAGAATAGCTGGCAAATGCTGAACTGAACCATTAGCTTTCTGTGAAAGTCTCATAGTGTGTTTTTTTTATGATATATAGCTCTTGTTTCTCTCTATCCAATATTCTTAGTGCTCAGGAGGACTTCGAAGTAGGAGCTTTATTTTTAGACAACAAAATTAGTCTTGCTCAGTAATTTAAGATTATAGTGATGTGGGTATTTTTATTGTGCCTGTGGGAGCCATACATAAAGATAGGTTATTGTCAAGTAAACATTCAAACAAAACCTGAAATAAAGACAATTCATTTTAGGTAGTGTTTTTGTAAGGATGAAACCAGTTGTTTTCACTCAGAACACTTGAGGAAACATGGAAACAATGAGCTCTGACTGTAGGAGCTTTTATGTGCTAATATAAAATACAGACTAATAAATTGGCAATGAGAAGTGATAGGTAGTTAAGGCCATATCCTTCTAATTAATGGCTTAGTCATTGTATTAATACATTATTTTTTGTGTTTTGAAATGCTAGTTCATCCTTCAATTTGAATCAGAGCACTAATTAAGTGTAGATGTGTTTCTGTAGAGCTCAAAAGTAGACTTGGAAATCTTGTTTCATATGTTTCTCTATATGAGAACATACTATATATTAATATTTCAGAAAGATTTATGTTAACAGTTTTTTTTTAAAAAAAAAAAGCTTTTGAGCACAAGTAATTGTTTTGAACAACTGAAACCATTACAGTTAAATCTCAGGATTTAGTGAGCAAAATGTGTAAGAATAGATGTTAATTTTATAAGTTTAAACATTGTATTTTTAAGCTTGTGGGCAGGCAAATGTGTAAAAAGTTTCATCTTTGTATGAAGGTCAAGATGATTTTGTTGTTTAACCAATTTATTTATTTACAGCTGCAAATATATATGGCTGAAAGATGTTTTATGTGGTCTTCATCAACAATATAGATGTAATTGCCTCAAGTTACTTAAGCTTTCTCTTCCTTATTGTATCTTACTGATGGAATCCTTTGTGGATGTGTAGCCTGTATCTTCCTCTTATTGATTCTTCTATGCCCACGGCACATTTAGAGCTTATATTTTCTGCATCACAAAAAGCTATTTCTGCAACATTCAAGAACTGCTTTTGGCTCTTTGACTTTATTTGTTGTCATGAAATTGCCATGCATTTGACTGTGTGTTATTTCAGTGAGAAATTATGTTATTACAATGCGATTAGAGGTATGGAAGTAAGGTGGATTGTAGATCCATAGTGCACAGAAAAGGTTGTTCAGTGAGATAGGAACATTGTTATGTTTGGCAAGAGACAGCACTGTGCCTGTGTTCCTTCCCCTTGTGCAGTATTCCACGTGAGGTGTTTGAGAGTGTGTTCGGTTTTGCTGCACCCTGTTTCTTCAGTCAGGAGTCTGTTTACTTGGACCCCCAGCCAGCAGAAGGAACATAAAGGGGTTTTAGGTTCCTCTGTCAGCCTTTCTATTTAGGTTACCCTTGGATATTCTTGCAAGAAAAACATAACCTAACTTAGCTAGAGAAAGAAGGTGCATTTTTTATTTCTTTACACTCATTTTCTTTTTTTGGTGATAATTAAGTTCAGGGTTAAATTTTTTCCTTTGGCCCTGCACATATTGCTGCACTGGTGTGGGAAATCATGTCTAAGGCTATTTGGTGAAAAATTGTAGGTCACAGCACATGGTGGAAAGAAAACTATGCTTATTAATATGGAAATACTGTCATCGGTAATCCTTGGAGAGTCTACCAAGAGCAAGGTCCTCATGCAAATGAAGTTTATTTTGAGGTTTACTGTGGGCTGAGTTACACATTTTTCTCTAGACATCTTGCCTTAGTTTTGGTTTCATCAATCTGCACATTTATATAAAGATGACTGTCTCAGTATAATTCATGAAGTTACTAGTTTGAGCTGGAAGTGTGGATGCAATTTTACACTACACTAAACTTGTTACCTCAGGGGGTGCTTATCAGGTAAACCAAACAAAGTAAAAGGGAGATAGCAAAAAGCTGCTACAGATGTAAACTTAAACATTTACATCCTAAAGAGAGTTCTTTACAATACTGCTTAATGCAATAAAAAATAGAAACAATGGCTAATGTTATTTTAATGAAGTTTTTTTACAAAGGCATGTTAGCTTATGGTCCAAGAGCAGAGTAATTGCAGGGAGCATGATTTTGTTCAATTTCAAAAATTTTTGTAATGCAGTTTAATAAAATACATGAATAGATTGAAATTCTGCAGAGACCCCTGGACTTGTAAGAAATGAATCTCATAAGGCTTGATTAGTAAACAAACCCCAAACAAACCATTTAAAATTTTTGCATCTTAGATTTGTTAGCACACAATAAAGAACAACAAATTCTAAGGAGACTATGACAGGATTTACCTCAATTGTAAGGAATAAAGCTTTTTTTCTTGAACTCTTTTAAGTGTTTCTGTACAGTTGTTTGAAATGCTTTACCAAGAGCTCTTTGTAATCAAATTGATACGTACTCCAGACTGTTTGTGATTTCATAGTGCTAATGGGGACAAACAGCAGTTTCTGATTTTATTGTGTTGGAGAGTATTCATGCATTTCTGTACTGTTTCTTTATTACTTTTGCTAGACCATTAGGAATTTTACTCAGCAGTTAAAGACCATTTGTTTGACGTGTCAAATAACCTTGAATTTTTAATGTTTGAAAATGAGGATTAAATATCCCAGAGCCATTCATTTTGTGGTCTGCTGACACTTCCTTGAAAAAGCTAGTGTAAATTGCAGATCAGCAAATTCCCTGCTGTTAAGCTTACAACGTCCCTGGTTTTATAATTACACACAGCTGATTTTAAAATGGGTTTTCACATGCTCATTGGTGCAGTGCGAAAGCACCTTGCAGGAAGCGTTGGGTTTATCTCTGTCGGGCCGTGTAACGAGTCCCTTGCTGCAACATCTCGCCCCTCCCCTAAGCAAGCAGCACACACCAAGCAGGGCTCTGCTGGAGTTGCTTCTGTTTTCATGGAGGAGATAGCAGTCCTTGCACTGCAGCAGGTGGAGCTGCCTTGGATCTAACCCGGGCTTCTGGCTGAGAGGATCCGAGTGTTACTTTGGGCTGTGAGACAGTTGTCACTTCAAGCTGGCGCTAACGTAATTCAATATAAAGCTGACTCAAAAATTTTAAAAATGGACACGGGATTTTTTCTTTGCTTTTTTTGTAAGATCTGGTTTCTAACGTGAAGCAATATTTTTCCTGAAGGATTCAACCTATTTATATAAAGGCTTATTTTGAACACTATGGACCTAGATTAAATGTCAAAGACAGGCAGCAAGCAGCGCTTACAGAGGCATTTTTCTGGAATCTCAGTCACGGATCGATTGAAGTGCACAGGGTCTGAAAAAATGTCTCCTAGCATAAAAAACTTGGATTGTTTTTCTCCGATGCTATGCCACTGTAAAGTAGCATGTACCAACAACACAATATCTTTAATGTTTGGATGTAAGGTGGGTCTATAAAAGGACTTTCCTGGAAATGTAAGCTGCATTTAATGAATGATTGCCTTTGTGTCTAATGTAACTGTACCTTAAATTTCTGGTTAAATAAGTGTGTTTTGTTCCATGCCTTACTCAATTTTCCGAGCTCTTGGTGATGGTGACAGAAGTAATGAATTATCATGCCTACTCTTTAGAGATCCCTTTGAAAAACATTTTGAATTTACTGAATGCCGCATGTAAAATGTCGTCATTCTTCGTTAATCAGCATTAATCATCATGTAATCAGTTTATTGCACTTGGCTTTCATTTTCTTCAGCTGTAGAGAATTATATACACAGGAGACTTGCACTGAGATACAGGGCTGGAAATGCCTCCTGACATCATTTTGATGGAAGCAATTGTTAGTGGCAGGTTTGGGTTTAACAGTGCCCTCGGGCATTTAGTCATTTTAGGACTACATCAACTGTTTAGGTTTCAGAGGAATAAAATGTATATAATTTGGTAATCATCAGAATGATTAACAGAATATACTCAATGTTGTGTCGAAAATGTTTATTTTTAATTTCATTTCAGTAAAATTAACATGCAATGTCAAGAATCTGAGGAGAATGTTAACTACTGGAAAGCCACTTTAAAATTAAAGGGACGTGTGTATGAAGTTACTTTTGAGGCAGCAATTAGGAAATCCTTTATGTCCAAAACTTTCTTTATATATTCAGGGTTTTCAAGTTGTGTGCTATTTGTAACAAAGTATTTCAACTAGATTTTATCTTATAAAGTGGGATCAGTTGTGTGTGTACATATATACTCTCATATATGCATGTGTGATGCGTTTATATATGCATATATGTGTATATATGTGTATATATGTGTATATATATGTTTCACAAAATTTTGATGGTGAATAAATGTCACCTACATTGGGAGGGAGGAATTAAATTTTTATGGCTCTTTTGATAGTGTAAATATTCTAAAACTTCAAGTTGAATGCTTTATTTCCAGGAGGAGGACTTTGCTTTGTTTTGCCTTTTCCTTCCTATGTCTAAAGCATTTTTGAATTGGAAATATGCACCTATTTATTGATGCCGTTTGGAAACTACTTTATACAACACTAAGCTTTCTTTTCTTTTTTTCTTGTGGAGCTGCACGCTCCTCATTTATGGGATATGCTCACGTTTAAGCGATGAACTTGGGGGGAAGCGGTGTGATGAGAGCGCCGTGTGTTGTGCCGGGGATGCTGCGGGCAGGGCCGCGGTCCCTTTAAGAGCTGGGGCCATGGCGGTGGCGGGCTCGGCCATGGCGGCTGCGCGGGGCGGCCGGCGGGGGGCGCTGCGGGCGCTGCCCGGCCCCGCTCGCCCTGGCGGCGTCCTTGGGGCAGCGGGCACGGGGCAGGGCGGCCGCAGCCTCCCGCAGTGTCCCGGGCTGTTTCTGCACCGGCCCGCCTCATCTGCCATCAGCGCGGGCTGCAGGTGCTGCCCAGTGCGTGCTCCACGCCGGCATCGCACCTGTGCTGCGTCCCAGGCGCACGGACGGAAGGATTTCTGAGAGTTGCACCAGGCTCTTGTCAATTTTTGCCTCAAAGTTCTAGGGCTGGATAGTACTAAAAATGAAATGCTTTTGTCCTCTGAGAAGATGCAGCCCTTGGATACTGAGTAAATATTTAAATGACAGTGTGAAACAGTAATACTGTACCAGTCCTTCACATAATGAAACAATCTCACACAAGTAATCACATGAAACAGTATTTTCAATCTTCCTTTTTAGACCATATACAAAGAACATTCACAATCTGAGTCTATCTTCTTTATTTCTCTTTTCCTTGCCCTTCTGGAACAGGGGAACTTTATGACAAGTATTTCTGGAGTTTTTGTAAATGTAAATATACTTCTCTTCAGTTGTTTTATTGTTTGTGGATGTCCGTGACATGAAGCATTACATGAATAAGTTTAAACTAGCTGTGTGTTTTGACATATGATGGAACACTGTGACCTAAATAACCATGTTATATTCAAGATACAATGTCAAGCTGAAGCTGTTGAAGAAGGGTGAAATGCCTTATGTCTTTGTCATTCTCTAGTGTGTAGAGAAAACAGTGCATTTATTTGAGAATGAAGCAATTAATTACTCCAAGGGCTGAACTTGGATTTGAAAAAGCAAACACAAAGATCAAAAACTCCCCATATTGCAAATCATTCACTTTATCATATATTGATGCCTAAGTTGAAAATAATACTGAATGTCCTATTCCATGATTAGTGAAGATGTTCTAAAAAGACACACTATAATCATTTCTTACATTACTTAAGTTTCTTTTGTTATTCACAGCCTTTTAACTTGTCAGTATCAATTGCTGTTTACCTGCAAGGAGATCTTATTTGGCTTTCATAATCTTCTTGTTTGTTACAAATAAGATGTTTTCAAATTGACCTCAGTTCTGCAATACTGGAGCATACCTTTAGTTTTGTGTCCTTTTTTACTTTCTGTGGAAGGAACTATTATTTTCCTGAACACTAGTTTCTAGTTTAGCATTAAACTACAGGAAAGACTTGTACAAAATACATTAGCATCTTTAACATACTCTTCATTTTGGATTTGTTTTGTTTTAGCAAGGTATGCAAAATGTTCTGTATTGTTGCTTTTGCTGTTAGAGTTGTTGGAAGTTTTTCTGCTGAGGAGTGACAGTTGTGAAAGTTGGGGAGATGTGAGAGCTGTAGGTCTCTCTTTACCTGTTTGCTTTTGACGTTGTAGCCAGATCATTTTATGCAGAAGTGGTGGTGTTGCATGTAAAACAGTGCTTCACAATAACTTCAATTGCTGGAATGATCTTTGGAAGGGTCCTTTCAGATTTAGTTTAACTGGTAAAATGGAGAAATTATTAAAAAAGGACAAGTATTTGAACTTGGGGAATTCTGTGCAAGTGATCTAAAACTACTATTGTGGAACAGAATCCTTTGGGGCAGTGTCTCTGTCAGAAGTATTGGATTAAATGTTTAGCACTTGGTTGCTTTGGACTTAAAATTAAGGTTGTAAACTATAAAGCAGTCCATAAAGCTCCTTCAAATGGAGTTAAATTACTTGGCCACTACCTGATTGAGTATTGGGAGGTGTGCAGGTGAGACTGCACATTCTGCAAGAGCTGCTTTGCCACACCTTTTTCTCTTTTGACGTGTCCTTTGCTCGGCTGGCTCTTGTAAATTAGGGTCTCCTTGGAGCCTGGATTTGGATGTGGGATTGCATTCTCTTACTTGTAAGCAGAGTAATGACCTGTTCCTAGCCACTGGAGGTGAGTTGGCTTTACTCTTTACCTGCTTTTCTCCCTGTTAGGCCAGCATTGCTGTGTCTCAGCTTGTCATGAGCCACTTCAGGGAACTACAGAAAATTTGTTACTGCTGGAAGAAACATTCTGCTGGATAAGCTTGCTGAGCTTGCTCACTGTCTGAAGTCCAGCTGTGTGCTCCCAGCAAGGGGCAGGGAGATGAAATTGTACAGTCTGACCAAGAGCAAGTGAATGGATTCTTCAGCAAGTGAATCTGCTTCTTCAGACCCTGGCTGTCCTTGGAAAGAGCTGGGCTGTACTGTGAAATTGTGTCTTTAGACTCCTATGGAGGCGAGTTGTACAGGGCTTTGGATACAGCAGCACAATTAACTTGGCATGACTGGAGCAGCTGAGTTCTTGTTCAGGGGCTGGCAGCTCCTGGGAGAGAAAGGGAAGGGACAGTGGTGGGTGATGGCTCTTTGACCAACCAGCTCACTTGAACTCACTTGTGCTGCCTCAGACAAGAGGCACTGTATTCAAGGGTGGTGCTCTGTAGTAAAGCAGTAGGAACACTTCCATGGAGAATTAGCTGTTACAAGATAGTTTACTTTACTTAAAGCACTTTGTTCAAAAGTAGTTTCTGTGAAGGACTGTGGTACTTTTCAGAACAGGATAGTGTGGATATTATGTTTTCATGCACTTCACAGAATCAACAAGATTGGAAAAGACCTTTGAGATGCTCAAGTCCAACCTATGACCTAACACCACCTTGTCAACCACACATGGCACTAAGTCTTTTCTTAAACAACTTCATGTCAAATAGTAATGTCAGTCTCAAGTACTACATCAAAATCTAATTAGCAATTCACTTTTAAATTTTTTTTAGAAGATTGTAGGCCCTGTCACTGCCTTTTAGGGGAGAATTCTTTATCACAACACTTTTTCATTTTTAATCAAAATAACGAAACACCGATCTGTTAAAATTTCATATGCACTATTGTAAGCACTGATAACACTCTATTATGTAAACATATGTCTATTAGTGAAATCTAGAGCCTGTTTGCATTCAGTCATGTTCAAGTATCTGTTTCTAATAGTACCTATTTCTCATAAATATGTCTGGTTTCAGGAAAAAAGCAAGATAATTCTGTGCTTTGTCTAAAAATATTAACTGTTCTGTAAAGGATATTAGTTTTGATTGACCTGTGACTATTTGACTACTTAGTGTGTTCAGGGTTTTTTTTGTGTGGATGTTGCTGTGTGTGCCCTGGCACCCACAGTAAAACTGGAATGATTCACTTCTAGCTTCTACAGGACCTTGTCTGAGATGATCTGGAAACTAAATCCACTTTCAAATAATTTTCCTGTATTTCATAATGAAATCAAAGCTTAAGGTCTGCTGGGGATATTTTGGATCACGAGTACAGCCTTCATCAGTGGAGCAGGCCGCTTTCAGCTCACAGAATTCCTACTTTCTCTGATGCTGCAAGACATTTTCTCTGCTTCTTGGAGCTCCAGTGTTTATTTTCTCTAATTGCCAATGCAGTCTAATTTATACTCTGGTAACGTAGCCTTGTATTTTTGGCCAACGCTTTGTTTAAATTATAATTCTTCTCTGTTTCCAGTGTTTAATATGGCTGTTCTAGAGAGCTAATGTCAACTCCTTTCAGGGTTTTATTTTGATAAGTGAAAAACAAGTCAATCTCAGAAGAAAGATGAATGGCAACAGTCTGAGGCTGAGCAATCCAGCATCTCACTGCTGCAGGGAAAGGAAATAAAAAAAATTTATTTTCTGGTAGTAGTGAGTTATTAAGTTGATTATCTCACAAAACCTCTCTGCTAAAAATTTGAAAAATTAGGGCTTTTTGAGTAACTGCTGCAATTTTTTATAACTGTCAGACTTCACCATTTCTCCTTTGGTACATCCAGCTGAGGAGAAGGTCTGGAACTGTTTGAAGTTGGATTCTGGTGGTAACAGAAGTAGTAATGCTATTGCATTTTTCTTAGGTGTTATTTCTTATCTGGAAGAAGTGGGTCATGTGCTTCTCTGCTAATTAGTATTTTTACAGAAAATACACTTGAATTGCTTCTACTATACAGTTGGGTTAAGAATGTGGTAAGCATTACAGGAGCTGGTAACTCTAGCATCATTTCTTTCAGTTTATTCTGTAGATCTTAACTTTGTAGTGTTGTAGGTGTTTTTGATGAAGGGAATGGATCTTTGTGGTAACATGAAATAGAAATTGCATGTAACTCTTGAGAGGGTTAGAAGTTATGCACTGTTTGCCAGATACTACCTTGGTGTGGTGTTCCTGTGCTTACAGACAAATGGGTTACTTGCACTTATGTACACAACCCAGTGGTTATGATATATAAAAGAATTACCAAAAAAATGTCTATTTTTTACTTAAGATGTAGTATGTAGATCTTGGAATTCTGTTTAAAAGAAACATTAGGGAAATATCTTCTATCCTAAATATGCTTCAGTAACAGGAGTAACTTTCCCCAAGATTAAAATGAGTATGTGTTTAGAAGGTTTTTCTGTACCTTTAATAATATGACATGCTTTCCCTATAAGCTATTAATAACTATTTATGTACCTGGGAGTATAGTAGTAGTGAAAATGAATGTGCTTAGAAAATGTTGGGGTGTTTCTCATGCACACAGTAAACTCTGCTGGGATTTAGTTATCTTTGTAGTTATCTCAGGTGGGACTATAAGGGCTGGAACATTTTTGGATAGGACCAGTCTTTAAACTAAAAATACTAATTAAAATTTTTATTTATAGGTTTTATTGCCTTGAAGTCAGCAAGGTCAGAAGAACAACTATTTCTGTCTGACTTAGGATTTCTGGATAATCTTTTCTCATTTCTGTGGTGGCCTGATGTTTTTCTATAATTTTTTTCCAGAAATACCGCTATCAGGATGAAGATACACCCCCACAGGAGCACAGCTCTCCACACATTGCCAATGAGGTGACGGGTCCAGAGCTGGTCCATGTATCGGAGAAGAATCTGTCACAGATTGAGAATGTCCATGGATTTGTTTCCCATTCTCATATTTCACCAGTAAAGGTAGGCATTTTTAAAGTTCAAGAGTGGACTGTTTTGGTATGCTCCTCAGGAATTTCTTTCTGTGGGGCAAAAACATGGATGCAAAACACCTCTTTGTTTTTTACGGAACCGCTCGTTAGTAAAATTTACTTTGTAGACATTAAAGCACTGACTTAGTTCCACACATTCTAACTAGATAGGCATGGTAGTAATATGCCCAGAAAACAACTATAGATAACTTAAGGGGCACTGTAGTTCGTGCTGTTGGTTTCATTTAGGATTTTTGGTCAGAAACCTGTAGAGTCAATTCCGAGTTTGTTTCTAGTAAATATTTTAATTGAGGATCTGTGTGCAATATGTAATAAGCCAAGTGTAATATATGTCTGGAGTTTTTCAGCATGCAGCACCATTATTTCCAAGATTACTTCAGAGACTTGAAGACAGATTTAAAGATCTGAGTATGAGTTTTGGGAGGGGGTAACAATAAGCAGTTTTATTTACCGTGTTAGTAGATAGATGTAGCTCAATCATGTTCTGAATAGCAGAGTGTTTTTGTGTGCCAGACTAAATGCCGTTTTCTATAACATCTCTGAGTCTTTATGGCTGGTTTTGAGGGAAAAGTGGAGAAATTATTTGACACTGAGGAATATTTGGGCTTCAGAGTGATGAGATGGATTTACATTGTGGTAGGCTTATAGCTTGGTACTTTAGCATGAATTGTTTGTGTGTGATAGTGTGTCCTTTGTAACTGCAAAGAACAAATGCTGTTACACTGAGAGCAGCCCTGGGGAGAAGGACTTGAGAGTGCTGCTGGATGAGAGGCTGGACATGACCCAACAATGTGCTTTCATAGCCTAGAAAGCCAAACATATTCTGGGCTGCATCCAAAGCAGGATGGGCAGCAGGGGGGGAGGGAGGGGATTCTGCCCCTCTGGGCTGCTCTGCTGAGACCTCACCTGCATCGAAGTCCCCAACAAAAGAAGGACATGGACCTGTTGGAGCAGGCCCAGTGGAGGATCAGAGAGCTGGAGCATCTCTCCTGTGCAGAAGGGCTGAGAGAGTTGGGGCTGTTCGTCCTGGGGAGTAGAAGGCTCCATGGAGACCTTAGAGCCCCTTCCAGTGCATAAAGCGGCTGCAGGAAAGCTGGAGAAGGAATTTTTGTAAGGTCATGTAGCAATAGGACGAGATGGGGAACAGTTTTAAACTGAAAAAGGGTAGATTTAGATTAGATACTGGTAAGAAATTCCTTCCCATGAATGATGAGGCCCTGGCACAGGTTGCCCAGAGAAGGGGTGTCTGCCCTGTCCCTGGAAGTGTTCAAGGCCAGGTTGGATGGGGCTTTGAGCAACCTGATCTAGTGCAGGGTGTTCGAGCCCATGGTAGGAAGTTTGATCTATATGATCTTTAAGCCCCTTCCAACCCAAACCATTCTATGATATTTAAAAAAATATGTTTTGAACCTAGTTATATTTCCATTTTTTCAATTATGAGGAAAAATTTTTTTGAATGTATCAGCTCTTTATCATTTACTTATAAGGATTCTGTAGAAGAACCAACTGTAGTGTGTGAGTGCAATTGTTTTCCAGCTTTTCTAAAAGTTTTAAAATGTATATGGTGATATTGAACCAGTGATTTTTACTTATATCTCCATAATGAATTCTCAGTATTTTTCCATAGTCTTGAGCTAGACAAGTTGAATTCTTTAAGCCCTAATGAATAACCTTTTAGAAATGGGCTGTATTGCCCTCTGAAGAGCCTTCTGAGAATACTCATGTGACAAAGCTTTCAGTTTTGGGAATGGCTAGGACTTAACTTTTCTTGCTTATGAAGTTAGACACACAGTAACACACTTTCCTGTGTCTAATTCCATGAGTTTATTGATGTTCTGAAAGTAATGAAACACCTTTTATATGCAACTGTTTGAAATAAATTTTAAAAAATATTCTTCCTCTGGGGACTTAAGGTCAACTCTGTTTATTCACAAGCTTTTCCTAATTCCTTGGGCAGTTAGTCTTGCCTTTTAGAAAGTATAAAAGGATCAAAAAGGCAAAGACGGGAGCTGTAAAACTGTCTGGAAGAAAGGAAACTATTTTCAAAATAAAATTAAGCAGAATTAAGAATTAAGTGTAGTTACAAAATATGTTGAGGCCTTTTCAAAATATTGTGTGTCTTAGGTCTCTGAGAAGGATTGCTGTTATCTGTCACAATGGTAAATGCTGAGAAATCATCACTCAGTAGGGAAGAATGTTCATAAGGGAATCATTATCTCTCAGTTTGTATTACAATTTTTAGCATATATCTGATTATTTTCACGTAACTCCTCTCTATTAATTTCAAAGCAATGTATGGTTAATTTAAATTGTAAAAAGCTTTGTTCATCTGAAAACTGGGATGAGTGTTCCAGGTTTCACTTGTTAACCAGCGTTTTGTGTAGTTTTTAATTCTGATGCTATTTGACTGCTGGCTTGCTTCTCTCCTGAAGGAAAACCCAAGGTTGCTGTTGTATTATTAGCATAGCTGGTCTGATCTGCAAAAGATGTTCATAGTTTTGTCATAGCTTATGCTGAAGATCAATTTAGCAGCAACAGCTCTGATTTAAGAGTGCTTTGTGTGATTTATTTGGTAGGTTGGCTTGATGCACTGTGCAAGGAACCAGGTCTTGGCTGATATACAAGGTCTCGATCAGCTTTCTTCAATAGTTCATTGCTTAAGGAAACTAAATGTCATAGATAATATTGTGTTTATGTCATTAGTAAAATAAAAAAAAAAATAATGAATAAGAGGAGTTTGCTTTTTGTTTTAAATATAAATACTAAATGCACTTAAAATTTCAAGTACAGAGTAGTTTGAAGAAGTCAGTGGTTTTATGATTTTATGTTGCTTTTTAAGCAACGCTGCTGAGGCCAGTAGAATTGAATTTTGAGGAATACCTTCTCTTATAGCAAGCTGTCTGCAGTATGGAGCAATAATATAGAAGAACAGAAGGAAAGGAAGATACCTGGTTCTGTCTAGCTTGCATTTTGTTCTTGAGAGAGGCTTTCAAATATTCTAGGACTTAAAATAGCTTTAATAACTTGAACAGGTGGATGCTATTTTAAATAGTAGTTTTCAATGACCCAAAATGCAAATATGTATCCCAAATTTTTAGATAAGTATGTGGCTATTTATCAAATGTTAAGTACTGTAGTAGTTTTTCTTATTGACAGGGGAATGGGCTACCTCAGATTCAGATTGGGTTAAAATATTGCACATTTGCAGTTAGCATAAAATAAGAGAGACTAGCTGTACCAATTTAAAGTTTGAAGACTTACAGGTTTTGTCTTGTTGGAGTGGAACTTTGTCAGTTTAAGCAGAAATGTTTGCTTTCTGTGTCTCAAGTAGCAAAGATGTAAACTTGGCCCAGGAGATTTTGTGTCCTCTGTTCTCTAATACTGTGTGGAATGGAATGCTAATGCTGTAAAACAACTTTTTAAAAGTATTTAATATTAGAGAATCATGCAGAAATAGTGCAAACAGTTAAACTTCAAATCCTTCACAAATATTCTATCCCAAAGGTATTGAAGAATATTTTCAGGTAGGTAAGCAGCGAGTACCAGAACTTCTCCAGTACGGGATTTCCAAATTCCACCGGGAAACGCGTGGCTCCGGTGTGAGGTCCCGAGAGTTGTGCAAGGCGCTGCTCTGCAGATCGGCCGCGCGATGGCGATGCTGCCGCAGGGTTTGTGCCAACGTGGCACTGAGTGCAGCGCTGTAGGACAGCGGGATCTCGGCCCCTTCGCAGTTAAAATACGCTGTTATTGCACAGCTCCAGTCAAGAGAAACCTGTCACAGATATCATATGGTACCAAGCAAGCTTTTAAACTGGGCAGTGGAAGCTGAAGTTTTCTATCAAGGAAAAAAACTTTGATTAACAGATTATTACAAGGCTATAAAATAATGGGTCATGATGCAATAAGACAAAAACAATTAGTAATCTTTATTTAGAGCTATGGACGTGACAGATTTATCATATGTATATATATATATGTATATATATGTATATACATATATATATATATATATATATATATATATATATATATATATATGAGATGTAGCATGGCAATTGAGTATTTAAGTGTAGAACCTGAATGGGGCTTCCAAATATTTCTGTAATATGTTTGTTTATTGTGTGTTGGTATTTGGGGCTAATATTTCATTGCTAATGCAGAAACTCTAAAGTGACCCTGTAATAATTTGTAGGCTGTTAAATATATCTTGTACTGGAAAAGTATACCATGAATAGTATGATAAATAGTATGATAAATCTTTATCTGAGGAAAAATTTCTGCTATTCTTCTTCCTTTAATCAAATCTTTTTCAATCATCTGTCTCTGGATATATTCACTATAGCATCAATCTTCAAAGGATGTGAGAAAAATGCCTGCTCCTGGTTTGTTCCTTTCATGTGTCACAGATATGGACTGCTGAACAGAAATGTTTTAGTTGGAACATTGTACTGGCTTTGTTAGCCTAGTAAGGGGCCTAAAATTGCTTTTTCATGCACATAAAAATTTTAATTGCAGACTCAATCTTACATCTATAAGGGGCTAAAGACATTCTACTGGTTGACTGTATGGTATATTTAGAACAGCTTTGTGCAATTATCAGTGGATAGCAGAATACTCTAGGAATTGTGAGAAGTCAGTTTGGGTCAGTGGGGGAAGTCTTTAAATTGTAGTTCCATAATCGTGGACTCGTCTGTATTTCATGCAGCACAGTTGGTCATTTTTCCTGTCCTCACATGTTCCAGGAATGGCCATCCCTGTGCAGGGGGTGCTGGGGACAGGCAGTGCAGGGATCAGCCTTCCCATTGCTGGCTGCCTGCTCTATCTCGCTGTGATTCTGGCTGGGGCTGTTGTGTTCTGCTACAGCACTTGTGCTTCAGGTGATGCAGTAAAAATCCCCACTTCCCTTTACCAAAGGGAACATGTGGATTAATGTTGTTTATCCATTTAAAGCAATTGGAGAACTCTTTTGTAGTTACATAAACTTATGTCAGTGAATGACTGACTTCATAATATTATGACATTAAATGCAAATGACTTACTGTTTTCCTGTCTCTGAACAATGAAATGCTTCAAACTGAGGTGAAATACTGTTCCCCATTGAATAAAAGATTCAAGTTTTACCCCTAAATTCTAGCCAAAGGAATCTTTTTGCCCAGGTGAAGCACACAGGGAATGCCTTTGAAGCAGTAGCTATGCCCAGTGGCAGTGCCCTTGTGCTTTATCTCTGCTTACCCCTTGCAGTGTCAGATCTGGAGAAAATATTCAGGCTCAGTTTGCATTAGAGTGCTAGTAGTCTTTTATTAAAATATAAGCAATGAGCAGAGTTTGCCTTCTTTGGCTCTGTGAACCTCTATTGGAGCTTGTGATGGTGTATTGAACAGGGAAGGATCATTTCCTGTTCGCTGCTGAGAGAGGCAGTAGGTTCGTTGGGCATTTGATGTGACCTAGTGCTGTGAGTGCCTGTAGAGTGAGATGTCCTTCAGCCTTTTTCTCCTCTTGATTAGAAGCAGCAACTTGTGGTTTTGTGCTCCATATCCTATACTTTGTGAAGTGGACACAGTTTCAAGGAAATGTCTATGGTGGTTCAGCAGGTACCTAAACCTTTGTTGAGACAGGCTTTGTAATGCTAGCACAAGAGTTCTGCTGACTATATGCACTGTCTGTGAAATAAATATCTTGTGCCCACTCTGTGTATGCCTGCTTTTTTTCACATGTTTAGTCATCTTTGGAAAAGTATTTCCAGGGCCTAATGGTATTTAAGCTTAATGGTTTTAAATAAACCTTGATTTGAAACTGCTTATCTATTAGTGCTGCAGTGCTGTGTAATAGCCCACTTATTCTGACTGTGGTATCACAGGAATGAGATATGGCAAGGTGGTACTTGTTCTTAAAATAGCTTCCAGAAGGGAGAGGAGAAATTGGAACTTGCTCTCTTTTCTGTACTGGCAAAACACGGTGAAGCTGTTCTAAAGAGCAGAATCAATGAGCATGTGGAGAAATGAGAGATGAGAAAGCAATGAATGCATTGCAAAGACAATTTCTGCTGCACAAATCCCTTAAAGCATGTGCTTAAAGATCATCTTGTTGATGTAAGTTTCTAGGTTTTCTTAGATGCAACAATAGAGGCACTCAAAAAACATTATGGGAACACTTAAGCTGTCATGAAATAAGGAAAAAAAGATTTTGGGATTTAGTTGTTAAACCAAGCAAACAAAAATGCCCCACCAAAACCAAACCAGCAACAAAAGGAAAGTAAAGGGTAAGGAAGAAGATCGGTAATTACAGATGGAGGTTACCAGAAGGATCTCTGAAGAACTTGTTTTTTCATTGCATTATCTAAGAGGAATAAGAGCTCAGGGTTATAACAGATTAATGGAATAATCATCTCAGTACTCAATTTACAGTCAAAAAGGCAAATGGAATACAAGGAATAATCAGTGAAGCAAATGGGAATAAAACTGCATTATCTTATCACTCCAGAAATCTGCACCATTCATTATCTTGATTAAGAAGGCAAATTTAGATACTCAAAGAAGAACAACAAGAATGATCAGAGAGAGAGGGCAGCTACTGTGGAATGAAGAATGAACTAGTTTGACCCCTCCATTTGGTAAAGAGTTTACTCAGGAGATACCAATTAACCTATAGTCAGTAATGCTAAGTCTCTAAAATTATGAAAATGATTAGGGAATGGGTATTTCAGAAATTAAAATTTATATCCAGAACTGCAGATTAGCAGGTGATAGTTGTTTTATAGCCCGTAAACACAATGACCTACAGTCACCCTCTGAAATAGTCTTTCAGCTGCTGGTAGTCTTCTGGTTTCTGGCTATACCAGCCAATGCATTACAGAATGCATTGCTTGTTTCTTCAACTGCAAACAAGCACTTTTATTTAACTCCTGCCCATTAAGCTGTGTGGGAATAGCTGTTACATAAATGTGCATATTTACACATTCTTCCTTCAATGCTAACAATCTCCTTTCCATATGAACCCAAATCTTGTGCTGATAAGATTAATAAGTTCCCTTCTTTTTATCTCCTTTTCTCTCCAATCCCCTCTGTTTTTTCAAGTGCTTCCCTGGAAGTCTCTTAGAGCTTGTGGAGCTGTGGTTAAAACAGCCTTCTCTGTTAATTGGGAGAGTTTTTCTGCTCTCAGGAAGGCTAATGGTCTTTATGATTTGAACTGTGCATTTTCAAGGTTAGCCAACAGTCAAAGTTCCTCTTTGTCCAAGTAGATTTTCTTGTCCCGCTCCAGTCTGAGCGGGTAGGTGAGGTTAACCTGAAGATACTGTTTCCATGTAGAAATCAAAGATCAGTTGACATGTAATTTGCAAGTTGGGTTATGGTTGTGAGAAGGTTGCAATCTGTTACTTTTTTCTAAATTGAGAACTTTATAAAGCTTCGCCATCTTCAGCTTCTGGTGTTAGGAACATACATAGAATATTGGGAATCATAAAGAAAAACTTGAAGATACTCTCAGGCGTACTTATTTTTAGATTAGTATCGTACTTCAGTGGTCACACTTCAGAGGAGCTGTTATGCAGTATCTAATTAAAATGCATTGCTCAAGTGCTTGATAGGTTACTGATTTTAAACTCCTGTAATTGAAGAATGTGCAATCACATGCAAAGGTGTCAGTTTGTGTTTTATAGTGAGAATCAGTTGACCAAATCTGCCCAATTCTCCATAAGGATCTGCTCAATAAATTCTTGTCAACAGAGACAGCGAAGAAAAACTGTAACAGATGGACTGTGGATTAATTCAAACATTAGAACAACATAAGATACAGTAATCAACATCAAGTTGTCCTAGAAAGGGGTTGCACTATTTTCACCCGAGATTTTCCCTGAGCTCTCAGTGCAGTTGGGTTCATTTTGATGACTGAAGCAAGCCTAAGGAGACTTGCATTAAACACAAGATGTTTTTATCAGTCTGGCGTGCCAAAAAGATGGGCAGGAGGTTCATGAGCAGGGTGCGGAAGACCAGGCAGTTTAATCTGCCCAGATTGGTAGGTTGTCTGAGGTGCATTGTGAGTAATAAGGTAATGATCTTTTATATTAAATATTTATACTAAAATAGATCATTATAGAATAATTGTGCTGGGATGTTTACTTGTAAATTGGTTTCAGCAGTAAGATATATACTTTTTATTGATTATGTAAATGATGCTTGGTCAAGAACTGTCCTTCAGTCCTATCTGAACTAAAAGTTATGATAGGCTTTCTAGCATCTCTTAGTAAAAAGGGTTAACCATTTTTTTTTCTCCACAGTATTTGAGTCCTGAACTCCTGGGCTTTGGCTTAGAATACTTCATATAGCTGTTTATGAGAGTCAGACTTATGCCAGTAAAAGTTTGTTAAATCTAGAATTCTGAAAAGTATAAGAAAGGACCATGAGTTTATATCTACATTTTCAGCATTGTTTTTGTTCCCATGCCTGAAGAGTTTAAGTTGTGTAGTCTTATGTTTGAATATCCAAGTTCTGAACATTTCTTTTGCCTCTGTTTTTGGTCAAAACCTAAATAAGTCCCTGCCATTGTTTTAGGTGATTCTTGAATTTT
The DNA here is from genome assembly GCF_029582105.1 of Oenanthe melanoleuca. NCBI lineage: Eukaryota > Metazoa > Chordata > Aves > Passeriformes > Muscicapidae > Oenanthe > Oenanthe melanoleuca. Next base: position 12,620,054 of record NC_079343.1, on the reverse strand, counting down.
CTCTGTTAAGACAATCAGTTTTTTTTTTCCTTTAGGGTCTGTGATTATTTTAGCTGCTACTCTGTTCAGCTGAGTGGTAGTAAAACTAATATAAGACACTTCAAATGCTTCAGGGGGACTGTTGGTCTTTGTTTGGAAAGGATAATTGAGATGTAACTGCTGTTTCTGTTCACAAGCAGTATTTGTTGCTGTGCGTTTTTAATTTTAGGTGTGCATTCTGCTCATAAAGTTATGCCCAGGAGACCTTTATCTGAGAGATTAAAATACAGCATTATGTCATGGTTTGACTTGTCTCAGCAAGCTGATAATACCTATTTGCTTGGATATAAAGTCAGAGGAATTATAGTCCAAGTATTTGATGTTGATTTTTACGTTTAGTAACCACTGTGATTACTGTATCTTGCTAATTGTCCCCAGAACAAATAATGCTACTCTGCAACCTCTACAAATGGAGATGAATCTTGAAGTATATTTCTTAACCTGTAGAGATGTGTGTACTGATACAGAAATCTTAATTATGTGCTGTTTTGTTTTGGGGTGGGAATCTTTTCAAATCTTCAAATTCTCAATTCTTGCCTAAAAATAAATAGGGTTTTTTGTTTAGTTTTAATGTGTGGGGTTTTTTGTTTGCTTTGTTTCTAATTTTAGTCCCATCAGTTCAATATCCAGAATATGAAACAGGGGTCAGGGAAGCTCTCTACTCCTTTTAGGACTTCCTGCAGTTTCTTGATGAGCCTCCCTGTCTGCCTCCTGACTCTGAAGGTAATCATTCACAGATGCAATTCCAGCTGCAACTTCTGTGTTGATGATTTTCCTTTCTCTGGATTTTGCCTTTTCTGTCCAAATAGAACTTTTTCCAGTTTCTGCTTGTGGGTTTTTGGCCCTCTGTAGAAATGCTCTTTGACTGGAACAGGCCCTTGTTTTTACAACCTCCCACTGTTTTTTCATCTCTCCAAGTGACCATTCTTCTAATCTGGACTCCTTTGTGGTATCCTGATTTTGTGCTATCTCTAGAGCTGTGCTTTGCCTTTATCTTCAGGTTGCTTTGTAACATGTAAAAATCAGGGTTTGTCTCATCACCACAGTACCAGCTCCTTCTACAAATAACTGCAACTGTATCTGCTCAGGCGTCAGCAAATCTTGCTCGATATCATTACATCCATATGGAGTGTAGGTGACACAGATTGCTGCCTTGCATCAGCAGCAGGATTGCATAACCTCTTCCTTAAGTACTTTTCTGGATTTCTCTCTCCATTGAAATTAAATAATCATTGCTTCATTTTCAGGAAGCTTTTTGTCCATGTGATGCTTTCCTGAAGTGCTGATTTCTAAAATCACTTTGTAATTGATGCCGTAGTGGATTGTTGGCAGTGTGGCAATCATCCTTGAAAGAAACTGCCATAAAACACAGCAAACCTCTCTTCTCTTCAGACAGATTGATATAACAGTAAAAAAATACCTACTTGGTACATTTCTTGTCCATGTGTTGTGGTGTTTTCTTGCAGAATTTTGCACAATATTCTTCCATCTGACTTTGTTTGGAGCCTATGAGGAGAAACAGAGAAAAATGAATTCTTGAAGAAGTTCTTTTGAATGTTAGACAAATTTTTGGGCTCTAAGATATTTAATAAACTGCATAGCAGTGTTGACATTCAAGGCTATATGCAGAAGAAGATGAAAAATATTTTCACCTTGACTCTTTAGAAAAAAACTTGCAACTCAAAACATGTCATTTATACCTTGTTCCAAACACCTTCAATCATAGCAGGGATTAATCAGTTTCTCTGGTAATAAATTTATAGCATTTTTCAGACTAGGTATTTTTTTTTGTGTCTGGAAAAAGGTAGAGCTCAGGAAGTTCTGCAGTCTTCCTGTGAAAAAATTCCTATTATGAAAAGCCTTTTCATTTAAAAGGGTCATTGTATCTACTGTGTCTCAGGCATTTCTCAGCCTCCATTATCTATCTTCTGCTCATAGCTTTAAGGACACTGCACAAGTCAGACCTAGTTTCATATGACTTGCAGTGATAAGCCATTGTGTTTTATAAATATTAATAAAGTCTATCTGAAAGGTGTGCTCAGAATATTGACACGTGGTATGTTATGGAGCTGTGCTGATGAGTAGAAGTAAATGGTGCATTGATCTTGCTACGACAGATTTCAATTAATGTACTTCTTATTTCTGCTTGTAAGAGAAGCCAGCAGGAAAAAAACTGTTATTCAGACTAGGATAGCTGTCAGTAAGAATTTGTTAAACAGCAGATTATGTTGCAACTCAAAAAGTATGTGAGGGAATTTGGTAATTCCACTAAAATGCATATCCTTAACCAGTGGATTTTTAGAATTATGTGGCTGTACGTGGTGGCTGAAGGAATTTTTCTGCCTTTGTTTATCATATGGAAAGTTCTCTACTTTAAAAATGTTTGCCTTGGTGCTATAATAATGTAGAAATATTTCTGATAACTTGGCTTTCAAGAGATGCGCTGCTATTGAAAGCTTGACATTTAACTGATTTCCAAAATAATCCCTCCAATGTGAGCTGGAGGATTTTTTTAAAAATAGTTGGCTATAAAAATTTGAATGGTGAGTTCTGTAAGGTGATTTGAGTTCCATATAATCTTTCAGGTAATTATTCTGAATTATTTTTTGCTATGAAGAGAACAGAGAAAACCTATAACAGTAGTACTTGTGTGCATGGGAGATCAAAATAATCGTACTGAAAAGTCATTAGTGAATAGTAAGAATTTTTTGTTTTTGAATTATTCTTCTACTTTTCGGAAGTAATGTGTAGTCAGAAAGATATATATATTGTTTCCTAATATGCTTGCAGTAGTCACAGAAATTTGGGCATATGTTACATAGGTATTATGAACTGACACATTCACACAATAAGAACGACAGAGTGTGGACTTGTTGTGTTTAATCTTAGATCTCTAATTTTCTTGAGGATTAAAAAAAACCCCAAACCACAGTACAACAACTGCACTAGGCATCCTCTGATATATAACACAGAATGATTGTTTTGTGGCACTGTGCTTCACTCTCTCTATAGTTGTTTTATGCACAAAAGAACAGGGAAAAATACGAAGAAATCAGCAAATAGTTGTTTCTTAAATATTTTTGAACATGATGTTAGTCATTTTGCTCTGTTGAATGTTTTCATAAAGACAGAATCAGTGAAAAATGCAGTTCTGCTCTACATTCCCTGTTCTGTTTGCTTCAGGTTCATAATTTATGCAGTCAAGGAAGTGAAAAGATGCCATTGGATATTTCTACAGGCAGTGATTGAAACTTGGTTATTTTTGATCTGTGCTTTCTCCACCCCGTAGCTGTTATCATCCACCACCATCCTCATAGCTGTGAATTTGTAACGTTGTACTGTACCTGCTACCCAGTTTCCCTTGAATATCTGTTGGCAGCTAGGAAGAGAAAGCAAGGTTTTCATTCTGTGCATTCTGAAAAGGAAAAATAAGGAAAACCTTTGCTTGCTGCTTTTTTTTTTTTTTTTTTTTTTTTTTTTTTAATTGCTCAAGATTATATTCATTGTAATCACAGATAGCGAGGGAATGTAAGAGGTGGAAAGCTTTTGAAGAAAAATAGGACCAGCTAGCAAGAATTTTGTTTTCCTGGTTTGTAAATGATGCTGCTGTAATTCTATCTGCATTTTTTTTTTTTTTCCCCCCCCTGCTCATTCACCACTCAGCAGCTGGTAGGGAATTAAGACTGCCTGGCAACCACCTGCAGAGCTGCAGAGATGAATTACATTTTCGGAAATAACACACTCCTCTATTCTCGCACCAGTCGAGGCAACGCTGCCTCCAGCCACAGCTCTGTAGGCCCCAAACAGAAGCAGTGGGCAAAGAAAGGCTCAACAGATGAGTTACGGACTGAGCCTTCCCGGTGGCAGCAGATAGTGGCATTTTTCACTCGGAGACATGGCTTCATTGACTGCATTTCTGTCGCTGCCAGCTCCACCCAGGTAATATGCCACGCATTAAAACCATTGTGTCTGCATGTTTTCTGGTTACTTGTTAGTCAGAAAGAGCAGTTATTTATATATGCATGATTTCATATAATCTCTAATTTATGAATGGCGTTTTCTGTCTGCTTTCATTTTCATATTTTAAAGAGCTCTGTATAATTTCTAGCATTAAAGCATGAAATGGAAACACTAAATGAGGTCTGATTTTTATTTATTTTGCAAGCAATGAGCCTGCAGCAATTTTAAAGATGAGATATCCTAATGAAACAGTGAAGTATTGAAAATGTAGTTTGCATTCTGCTGCCTAGCTCTGGAAGGCAACAACATGGTTAAAAAAAATCAATTCGTAGCTCTAGTACGATGTCAAGTCAAATAGACTGTGTTTTTAATGGTTAAGGAATTTTATCTAAAGAATTAAATAATTTGAAAGCTTAACTCCAGGTAGCACAAATTCAGTTCTGTCACAGCTTTCTAGGTTTTTTAGCTACTAATAATATACAGATGAAGGAATGTCTCCCTTGCATACAGGGTGTACATTCAGTAGTGCAGTCTGTAAGAAAAATATGACATTTTTCAACTTCACTGTTGAAAATCTGCTCTATGAAATGTTTGTGTTAATCATCATTCAAAGTCAGGTTAAAGCAAACAAGCTAAATTTCAATTGTATGGCTTTTGGATGACTTAAGGTTGATACTGAGAGAAGTTTAAACTTACTGGCATTAGAAAAGTAGTATCTCTCTGGAAAATATGACTAAGACCTATGGAACAATGCTGAAATGTCAGAATTATTTAAACATGGGAGATTAGGTTTGTTTTGCTACTGTCAAGTGAAATTCATCATTAGTCAAGATGTCTTGAGTGATTTAACCTGAAATACTACAAAAACTTATAAAAGAAGGAAAAATTTGTTACACTAAGATACTGTAACTTTATTAGGATACTTTCTGTCTGTTAGTAGTTGATTCAAAGATGGTAAACTTGCACTTCCTCTCAAGTCTGCTTATGTTACCTTTATTTGCTTAGGAATTTGGAGTAAACAATGAATAGGAGAGCTTAGAGGGGGATTTTGAATTTCCTGTTGCATCTTGTACATGATGTGGAAGATGTATCTTGTAGTTTCTCTAGTGGATCATTTTACAGCTCCAAGTGATGCATTAGGTAGACATACTAGGTTTTAAATCCTGAGGATTTTTTAAAAGTAAAAATATACAGTATTAACCTTTTGAAGAAAAATTATAATCGCTATCATTTGTTTCAAGCTTGAAGAAGCAATATGGGAATGCATGAAACTTGCATTTGGACTGATTAGTCAGGCCTAGAAATCTGCTCATAAATAAAATATGGAGTATCCTCTGCTTTGAGTGAGGACTGGACCAGATAAAGTTCCTGAGATCTCTTCAAACCAAAGCAGTGATTCCATGAATATCCAGTGTTTGTACTATTTTTCTGTTATGAAAAAGATTTCTTACCTCTGGAAAAGCCTGCCAAATTTTTTTATAGTTCTGACAGTTCTTCATTAAAAAGAACTGCTTATACATGTTCATGGTCAGAAGGAGGGAAAACACATAAAATATTTTTGAGTGGTTGTTAAAAAATCCTTAATGAGCATATCCAGAAGTCGTGCATTAAAAACATAAGAGCTTGTTGAAGCCACTTCCTCTGGAAGGATGCTGTACTGTCATCGCACCTTATCGTTCATTGCAGCTGTTCTAGCCTCAGGAGAGAGAAAGGCATTTGGAGGTTGTTCATTGTGGTGCAGTTTTGTTTTTCAGTTCTCTTCAGTTTGTGTTCTGTGTTGTAGTATTCTAAACATTTTTGATGCCTTTTATTTCTTCATTTGAGAGACATCCCCATCATTTCAATGTAATCACATCTACAGAGTGCAAATAAGTAATTAGATATGATGTACTTCTCTAACATGGCCTGTAGAAATTCTGTGTGTTATCATGGGCTTTATCGAGTCTTATTGTTGTGACATCATGATTTCTAACAGATACAAAATCATTTGATGGTTTTTGAAGGAGTTGTCTCCTGCTTCCCCTGTGAATCTGTTACAAAGTCCCCAGTTTTAGCTGTCCCTTAATTTGCTTGGCTTTCTTGCATGGCATGAAATGGCCCTGCTTGCTTTGCTCCCTCCATCTCCAGAGAAAGGGAAATGACTCTGGAGATGGGGCAGCACATGTCAGTTGTTCTGTGGAACCTGCTTGGGTCACCCTAGGCCCAGCAAGGTGGTAAGAGGACTTTGGATTTTGAGGTAGGGTATTTTCTGAGTAGGGTCTTGTATCCCAAAGAGGCAAGGCTGAAGTTGATGATGGGTAGGGTAGCACTGCTTTTTGCTGTAGTTATCCTCTGGTTTATGCCCAAAAGAATGCATGAATGTCCAAGTACATGGTGCCCAGCTAACCACACCAGACTTATTTAAGAGTCCTACAAGCAGACTTAACATGCTCAGGAATTCGAGGACTTTGTTTCTTCCTTCTCATTTTCTGTGATGTGGTGTTAGTCACTCAAATAGAAGAATTAAGCAATTTGATTAGGAGCCAATGTATAAATTTTTGTCAACAAATTTCAATTTTTTTTTAATAAAAGCAAATCTGTGCTATAAAAATGGAAGGCAACGATAAAACCAGGCATACAACAAGTTTATACTGTGAATAACTGGGCCATGAGCTTAGTAAATATACCATTATGCAAATGACAAATACTGGGTAGTTGGAAGTGCTGTCCTAGCAAGAGATATGCACAGTGAATCAAGGATGATAGCTGCATCAAGAGCACTGCTTTTTCCTGAAGGCTTTCCCGAGCTCTGAGAAGCCCCTATTTTTGCCAGTCAATCCCAGCTATCTTCTCTCAGAAAGCATTTTAGTTGTTGGTATTTGGCCCATGGTGTGCTACAAATGCAGAAACTGATTTGTCTGAATCCCACATGTTGTTAAACTGGTTCTAACAGCAATGCGTGGAGGCAGTTCTTAGCACATAACTGAGCATACACTTGCAGCATTTGATACCAAAAAATTGTTTAGCTCCTGTATATCCTGTGCTCATTTTTACTTCTACTTTCTAGGGCATATTTTAGGAAAGATGAAAAGTATCAGGGCAGAAAAACCATCTGAAATCTGCTTAACAATTTCAAAAACTTCATTTTAAATTGCAGAGCTTATCAACTGCTTTTGTGAGTTGTTTGAGCTTAGTCATTTCTCGACTTTGCGAATCTCCCTTTCAAGATTTTGATAAAAGTTTTATTGTGTCATTAATCCTAGACTATTGCTCTGAGTCATTGGAATATTATGGACGTACTTCTACCATGTACAAAATGCTGTGTCGAGTCACCCATAGAGGTGTTGTCAGGTGTGTAAAAATGACAATGATTAAAAAAGTCAGGTCTCTACCCTAATCCCTCTTATATTCTTGAAAAACTGATTTCTTTGGGCAATATTTATTATCCTTCCGTATTTTGATATATATTGAAGTATTTATATATTGTTGCTGCTAATATTATGATGAGGTCAGGAGAAAGCAGCTTTAAATAGTATGTGCTTTGGGTGATTTTCTCTATAACAATGCACCTTCTGAAACAATCATGGGTTTTATTATACTAAGTTTCCTTCTTGTTTTTTGTTTTTATCTATGTAAAATCACACATTTGTAAAAGCATGAGTTTATTTTGCAAATTATTCTGCCACTGGTTGCATTTTCTGTAAGATGGTATAGATGGTATTGTACCAGTGATAAAAGCAGTATGAATTTATTCTGTGAGAGGAATGCATTAATACGTATTCCAATTTTTTAACCAAAGCATTAGACGACTTTCTCTGGAACCTTTCAATCATTTTGTAGTCATTTTCTGTGTCCAGTAGAGATGAAAACTTCTCGAGACTGTGAAATTTGCTTGACATTTTAGAGATAGGCAATTTCAAAATCATAACAGTATCAATACATTTTAGGAATACCTGGCATGACTCATGTAATGCCGTGTAGGCTTTGTCAGCATCCTGCTGGCTCCCTGCTGTGGCAGTGGTCCCCTCTGCTGGGGTCAGGCCTGTGCAGTGATGGGGCTGTGCTGCTTCCTTCCCAGTGCTGTGTGACTGCAGTGCTGGCATGTGCAGGTTAGCTCAGCTCATCACCTGCAGCACCGCAGTGCTCAGAGGAGCTGGGGGAGTGGTGCTCCAGCTACCTGCAGGCACTGCTTCCTGCCAGAGGGGCTTACCTTCCACTTTCTCTTTCCTGTTCTCTCACACCTCTGTCTCCCTCAGCGCTGGTAACATAATTTTCTGTTGCATTGTATCTCAAGAAAATTACTTTTCCCAGAATGAGCCAGAAATTTGGCAAACAAAGAAGGAGACACAGAATTTTTTGCTTTTGGAGTTCTGCTGCTGCTACTGCCGGGGCTTTCTGTCTGCACTGTGCCCAAGAGTCTGAATCTTCAGGCAAGGCAGACACTGGATCCCCTTTTAATCCATTGTCTTCAGCTAATAACTCAAGTGGACTAACAAGCTCTTGCTGTATGAAGCCCAGTGCATGGAAGCCTGTGAAAAAGGTAGGACTCTTCAGGGCTGTTATATAACTTTTCTAAATTATTTTGTATTGTGATAGTTGCCCTCACAGTTCAGGCTTGTATTGATTGACAAAGTGTTTTGAAAGTCAAATTCAGGCCAGTCTGTCTTTCACCAGCTGTCAGCTTACTGAACAGCTCTAGCATGGCTCCTCTAGTATAACATTTCTGTTTTGCTGCCAAAGCTGCTGTACATGTTTCACTTAATACAATTATTATCTAAATTACTGTCTGACAGAACCTAAAGTGAATCTAAAGTGAAAACTGTCTTCTTCCTGTTCTTCTATTTTGGTCCACACCATCAAGAGAGCTCTCCATTATGATTAGGAATGGGCAGGATATTTCCTTTGCTTTGAAGATTTTAGCTCAACAGAAGCTCTTTAGATGTTTTTAGAAAACATGACCTTGTCTTTTAGAATGATCTGTGCATCTGTGTTTGGGAGCTGACATGGTATCCTGTTGTGCAATTTAAGACTTCTAGTGTAGACCCAGCTCAGAGTTCTGGTAAACTTTGTGTCCACAGCCTTTCTGGGATTTATACAAGCTCAAGGAGAGAAATTGTTTTGTTAAACAAGAGAAATGAGAATCTTTATGTGCACAGTAGCTATGCAGTATCTTTTGACAAGGATTTGATTTTTTTTCCTAGAACCTCTTCTGGGTCATTGCTTTTATCTGTATTCCAAATCAAAAAAGGAACTTAAATTCCTCCTGATGAATAACAATTACTTTTTAAAATTTTCAGTGAAGCATTTAGGCTCTTGAATTCCCTTATTTTTTTCCTTTTTTTTTAAGATAGGCATGATAGCCTGAGTGAAGGATGTGTCCATCACTCCTCACCCTGGGAGAGAATTCAAACTAATTTCAACATGCTGCTGATTGCTAAACTTCAAGAATAATCATATTGTGAAGCATTTCCAATACAGTTCAATTTTGAATTACTTTGAGAGATCCACAAAAGACAACAATGCACGGGAAACATCAGCCTCCTCATGTTATGTTTCTCATCTGCAATTGAAATGAAGTGCCTTGTTCTTGTTTATTGGTATAACCACATAATTCACATTTTGTTTATCATGTAATGGCTCTGTAGCAGCAGGGTCCCAGTGGATCTTCCCTTGAGGAAGGATGCTCCCTTTAAAGCTGCTTCTAATCAGTCTTTCCAAATTTAATTCAAGTGAAGATTGCATAGTTCTAAAGCTGATCTCAAGAACGCTCTACAGGTTTCTCCAGTTAGAATTTAGGAGAAATCCTTTTGATCAGTTGCCACTGTTCCTCCATTTTATTTCTTACAGTATGGATAGGAGCATTCCTATTTCACAACAAAGGCTGATAACCTTGTGCTATCTGTCGTGGAAGCTGAGATTTGATGGCTTGTTAATACCACACCACCTAGCAAGTTGTCCCTGAATCCTTTTGAGGATCTGCTTTTTCTGATTATTCCCAAAACAGCATTAGCAACAGTCAGTTCTATACAGATCAAAATTAATTATGTCAATGTTCTCCCTGAAAGTACTTTGTTGTGACAGAAAAGATACTGCCTAATCTTTGATATACTCAGCTGCAATATCTTTTAAACTATACCTTTTTTTTTACTTGGGATCATCCACTGGCCTCTTAAGTGGTTACCTCTTGCTACTATTGGAGTTTCTTCCAAGATCAGTGTGTTTGGACTCCAAGACCAATAGTGCTGCCTGACTCTTCTGAGCCACAGAAGTTTTCTTGTGCCAACATTGCCTACTGGAAAATGCTGCTACCGTTAAAGTTTTTACTTGTTAAAGTTTTAATCCCCACTTGACCAGCATGGTCATCTGACCACATGATGGTTCACTTCCTCAGAAACTGTCAAAAATGCCCACACTGGTGCAGTTCTATCACTTGCCTTTTGAAAGACATAAGGCCTCCTTCCATGTACCAGGTTTTTGTGGCTCCACACACAAGGCTCAATATCCAAAGAGCATACTTGGAAGGACTGAAAGAATCCTCTGAAAGCAGAGCAAGGATTCCCTTCTGTCTATCTTGTATAATTTAAAAAAAACCCTTTGCCACCAACCAAAGCACTTATGGACTTGTTTTCCAGTTTGGTATTCCTCAGGGTGTCTCTGTGCAGTTTACTGCTATTCCATGTGACTTGTTGTCAGTATTGAATTTCATCTTGTTTCCTATAACCTACTTGTCTAATACATCAGCCTTGCTCCACAGCTTGTTTCTGTTGTGCATTTGCTGCCCTTCTCTTTTTGTTGGTGTTTAACTGCACACTGGGATGTATTTGAGCTTATGTGCTCTCCAGGCAGATAACAGATATTTATGACTCATTTTGTCTCTTGTAAGCTGATCTTGGCATTTATGAATTTTCAGTCTATTGCTGTGTTGTAGTGTTTCCTTTGTATATTCTTGACCCTTGCAGCAGTCTTTTTGGAAAGATACATTTAAGCAATGATTTCCATAAAATTAGATCACCTTATACATACTTTTCATAGGAAAAAACCCCAGAACACTAGTAAAATAAAATTGCTTATTAATTTTTTTCATGTCCTTGAAATCAGCTTAAGCTGATTGTAATCAGCTTTTGAGCTGTTTTGTAAGTTACCAACATTTTTTAAACTGTATCGAGGTTAGTATTGTTGTTATTGGAGACTAGTATTATGCAGCTGGATCAGTCTTCTAAATAGGATTTCAGGCATTTTGTGGCATGCAGGTATAATGCAGGATTTTTTGTTGATGATGGAATTTTCACTTTTGTCCCACTTCTTTGTGTGGTGCTTCCTGGAAGCTGAGGTACCGTGGGAATGTTTTGGATGAATCTTCTGGCTTCTCATCTTGTATTCTCTTTATCAGTGCTGCCTCACAGTGTGTGTGTTTGCTTATTCAAGATTGTTTCTCTGAGACTGATGCCTGCAGAAGTCAGTTGAGGAGCCTGTGTTCTGTTGCTCCCAGGTAGCAGTGTTTGCCTTTCATAGCAAGTAGGGAGGGGAGTAGAGGTTGCTTGTGCTTCTGGGGTACAGTTCTACTTCAAAGCAGATTTAATTTACTAAGTAAATTGTACTTGTTTTTCTTAGGTAACAAACTCCATCTGAATACCCAGTGTGGTGTAGCAGGTGAGAAGGGAGTCAGCTTTCCCACTGGATAGAGAAGGAACTCTGGATTCTCTCTGTAGCATATAGGGTAATCAGTTTGAAATCATGATAAGTGATTGGAGTGTTCATAAAAGTGTCCTATAACTGTAGATGATATTCAGGAACACTTGCTATATAATGAAAACTTAAGAACCTCTGCTTAGTTCATGTGAAGAAAAGTCAGGAGATTATATGGTTACAGACTATAAATATGTAGGGATAGATTTCAGAAACTAGACAGCTAGTTTATTTAGTAGAAAAAGGCATCTGTGTCCCAAATCAGATAGAAAACTTTGTTTTAAGATTGATACCAACATAATAAACATTTTGGAGCTTAGTAGGACAAGATGTAGTTGCAAAATCAGGGTAATAAATTAGTAATTCCTATGTGAAAAGTAAAATGACAAATAAAGTTTCTACTTGAGAATGTAAAATACATCACAATCTCTGATCCATCATCTGATATAATGGCTTTAAACTGCTCTTTGAAAGCTGTAAACTGCTAGAAAGCAATTTATATATTTTTAAAAATACCTCTTTTTATTGCTTTTATTTCTTTGCTGCTGCTTTTAATTTCCCTTTTAACTCTGTAATGTAGAAAGATGAATGCAGGGGAAATTCTGTGTACAGCTTTTTAGACTTTGAGCACATTAAGCCTCGTTATAGAACAGCATTTGAGTAGTTAGATGCTAAATCGAGTGCTATGCAAAGTGACCATGAAATATTGCTGATGAAGGTGGTGATAGTACAGACCTAAAATTATATTCCCAGATAGGTGTGGAATGCCAGAGCAGATGCCTATCTCCAAGCAGAAAACTAGCTAGGGCGGTCCCAGCTTTGAGCTCAGAGTATTTCCTACTACTCATTTTAATGCATGAAAAATAATAGATTCAAGTGCCAATAGAACTTAGATTAATGTGTTCAGAGGAACACGTGACCAATAGGAGATGACATTTATTCATGATTTCTTATTAAACTTGTGTTTAATATGGCTGAACTGTCTGTTATGTTGTGTGTGACCCTTTTGTTTAAACTCTCTTGGTATTCCTAGAACAGATATTTTGAAGAGGCACATACCATGCTCTTTTAAAAAGGAGCAAAGCTGTACTTGCTGAGACTGCACCTGAGCAGGTCTGATTTCCTTATTGTATGGAATTTGAGAAATTCTTTATTATTAAAGAAGAATCAACCGGTAGAAGGATAGACAGGTATTCTTAAGACAAGTCAGTTTCTTTTTATAATGGGAAAATAAGGACTTGCAGATCATCCAGACATCTTTGAAAACAGAGACCACATAGATCAAAATCTACATGGGAACATGTGGTCATGAGAATGTTTTTATAATTACAGAAGTCTTTGACAGCTGTGCTTCTTGGATCAAAGTCTGTTAAAATTAATGATGCCATGAGATAAAAGGGATATTATAGGCTACAAATGAAGTATTTCAAGAAAGAGACTTTGGAGTTATCACTGATGATTGTGTGAAAATGTCACCTTAGTATACCATGAAGTAACAGAAAGGGTAAATGAAATGCTGGGTATTATTAAAGAAGTAGTAGCAAATAACACAGATGATCTGAGTATATTTATTGTGTATGATTCTAATTTGGGGGAGGTTCTGTTTTCCTTGTCTTAGAAAGGACATAGCATAAGTAAAAAGGCAAAGAGCTATAAAGTATCAAGAGGATCAGTCTAGTTATCTGTAAGGATAGATAGCTTAAAAATAAACCAGAAAAAAAAACCTGAGGGGGAAATATGATGAAATAGACAAAATAGAAATGAAGTTAAGAGGGTTCTCAACTAGAAATTCTGCAATAGATACCTAATTCTGAATCTGTCCTGTAAAATTTCTTCTAACATTGTGAAAAGCACTGACACAAAACACTGTGGACGAAATGCTCTCTTTGAAGGCTCAAAAAGAAAATTACTTAAAAGCAGAGTTAAATGGATTGGCAAAGAGCAGGTGGCACAAAGCTGTTACAGAGAGTGGCTCAGGAAGACCTTGACTGTCAGGTTCTGAGATGGCTTTCTGGGAAAATTACTGGGCATATGTCTAATTCCTACTTGCCCATCTGTCAGTTTTTACTGCTGGTAAGACTCTTGACCAGGTAGGCCTTTGCTCTCATCCAGTATAGCAGCTTTTGCTGGTTGTGTGGAGTGCTGCTTCTTCCAGTGGAGAGGGACATAAACTATCAGAATAATTTATTTCTCTCTGTAGTGCACTGTGTTATTTGATGTTTTTGAATAAATTATACTAGGAAAAAAAAAGAATTAGAATAAATGTCTAGAGGATGTTTGGAAGCCTGGCAAGAGTGCAAGTTAAATGCAGAGAATAGAATCTCAGTTTCTGGCCTTTATTTGTCACTCAGCAATCATGATCACCTGACCTAGAAATCTCAAAGTCTCATAAGGAAATGTGATCTGATGGATTCATCCCCTGAGTAGTGCGTCAGTCGTGAGAGGATCAGAGTGGCAGGAATTAATCTTGAAATGTATCTGGAAAGGTTAAATTAATAGTCTCAGAGAATGTGACTAATTATACAAGTAACAGGTGAATTCACAGCTGTTGCCCTAAGGCATTTCTGAATTAGAAATATTCTTGCCTTTTTCTTGCTATACCATCTCCTAAGTACAGTAGATACAATGCTGCCCATCTTGGAACCACAGATGGTTCATCCTATGTTCTGGTGCAGTTGGGAAATGGCAGGAGTGCTGGCAGGTTGGGTTTTGTCTGGTGTTAATTTTTCTACGATACGTTACTTCTGTCACTTAAATTCAAGTAATGCAGGACTTGAAAAACTTAATTGACAACTTCAATTTGGCTTTGAGCCTCAGAAACCAGCACAAAAAATAGACATTTTGTTTTCTGGTTCTTGAAATTTAAAGCAAGTAAGTAGTTATATGTTTATAGCATGACCACTTAATTTGTTTTTGCCTGTTAGTCCACTTTTTTATTTCATAGTTTTCAGTGGTAATTTTTCTTGTTTCATTGTATTTTTTCACCTGCTCCTTTTTACCTTTGTCACAGTGCTCAATTTTTATCAACTTTTTGTCCTTCAACTTCAGCAACCATGATCATATGAAGTAGAATATACTGTAAAATATATTTTTTACTTGCTTTTTTGCTCATTGGAAAAGAAAAACTGCAGAAGAAAACTACTGGCATGTCTGTCAAGCTGGTGCCCTAGTTTCAGCAGCAGCCAGAGCAGAGGGTTAGGGAAGAGTATAAACCCAGGCCCAAGAGCTGTGATATTTCATCTGAAGGCTTTCAAAGGTTTCTGCCTATTCCAGTACAGCGATTCCAAGAGCTGGAGATGACTTGTGTGTTTGATAATGCTGAATCCATGAGTTTTCATGAACTTGGACAGTATTCTTTTAGTGGCAAGGATTCAACAGTCAAAGAGCAGCTTCTGCTTGCTTGTAGTATAATGAGGGGGAGGAGAGTTGGGGTTATGGGACCTGTTCTTCTGCATTTTGTTCAAAGTTTTTTAAAATATAAGACAGTGTTGGAAAGAGAATTCAGCATATTTTTTAAAGGAAATAGGAATGAAATCAGCTGAGGTACCAAGCTGGCAGTTGTGGGTAGCAATAAGAAGCCATCAGGACTGTAGTAAATGTATGTTTGTGAAGAATTCAACATGTGTTGAGATAAAATGCTACTGCCACTGATATGTGCAAAGCCTTTTGTTAATGAAGGAGTGGCTTTAGTATAAGGCCAGTTTAAGTATAAATTGAGTAATTAATTTTCCTTTTTTTCCTGACATTTATGTCCTGGAAACTAATGGATTTCAATTAATGGGTTGATATAGATGACTTTCTGGTGTGGTTTTCTGTTTGCTGTTCATTAAGGTGAGGTAAATGATGTTCTGCTCATGCTTAGTGTTCCAGGGCAAATTTATTTATTTTATAAAAATCTTTTAAGATAATAGATATGGGCATTCTCTCTAGGTTTACTTATTTCCTGAATAATTGAAAAATGATTGCAAATTATGTGTTTTGAGAAACATGTGAGTAGTACCCAACCTTTAATATTGTATTTTGATTTAATGATGTTCCTAGGAGTCAACAGTTTCACATCTGAGTTTCCTAGCACAGCATCCCTTTTCTACTGTGAATATCAAAAACTAAAATATTGACACCTGAGAGCTGCCATTATTTTTCTATAGTAGAGTCTTAGAATATGTTTTTGCTTTGTCTTGGCTTTTTCTGATGTTAAAACCCTGCTTGGGCTTCTTTGTGGATGCATTAGCATTATAATGAAAGCTATTATTCTTAAGGCTGATGTTATTTAAAAGGAGCTTTCTAGGTCTTGCTTTAAGTTGCAAATGAAATGCATTAAATTCATTCTCAATAGCACTTATGAACTTAATGAGGAGCCTTGTGATTCTGCTTTGAGCTTAGAGTGTTGAGTTGCTTGGTGAATACAGATGACTGACCTACTGCAAAGGGTTCAGTACTGGACTTTTGCTTAGTATTTGAAAAACAAAAGCCACAAATTAATTTTATTAAAACAATATTAACTTTGTGTGCATTTTTAATGTTATGGATCTGGAATATGCCTGAGATTAAACTCAGTCCCTGGGAAATGAGACAGGACAAATTAATTTGAATAAAGTCTTTCTGAATACCTCGTATAAAAAGGCAAGAGCCCAGTTTTTGATCTTAACAGTGAGAGAAAAGGTTGGTTGCTGAAACTTTTCTTCTGTCAATACTGTTGTTTGTATTTGCATGAGAATCTTAAGGTGTTTTTGTAGATAAAGACTACAGAGAAGAATTGAAAGTGTAAATACACAGTGTGTTTGTCTTCAAATCAGTTCAGGTCATCCTCACCATCTGTGATTTTACTGATATTCTGCTATCTTTGGTTTCCCCCTCTTTAAAGCTATTTTTTTATATTTTAAGTTTCGAGTTTTAAGTTCATTTGAGTTCATTGCAAAATGCTGTGGGGTTGAGGAGGAAACTAGGTTAGAGAATCAATTTGTTGACTGAGTTAAAAAAAACCCCTAACAACACAAAATCAAGCAACCAAATAACCCCTACAATTTAGAATATCTACGTGCTAATGATGTCTCTTTAAAATAGTCTGATCACACAGATAAGCTTTTCAAGAGCTGTGGTTCACTCTGAAAAATGTGGGAGCTGAGGTCACAGGCATTCAGATTAGTCCTTTTAATCCACAAGTTCTGGGTGAGTATGTCTTTTCCTTTTGGGGATCCAAAAAAACTTTCATATCTTTGTTACAGTACTCACCTGAGCTGATGTTGCAGCTCCAAGATGAACTTGCCTGTCCTCAAAATCTTGTTGTTAAACCATTGTGTTTGCTAACTTACGCCTCCCTATGTAGGCAGACCCTGACAGGCTTCAGACTCAGCTTCTTTGTTGCTATGCTTTCTGTCCAAACTCTTTTTGGGGAGACCTGGATATCATCCAGGTCAAGATCTAGGGGTTTTTATTCCTTTGTCCTTGGGACACCTTGGTAATCAGTCTTTGCTCTACCATGGCAAGGTAGAACAAGAGCCCTTGAAAGGGGTAGGAGTCAGAAACACAAATCAGAAACCCAAAGTTGTCTTTGCATCAGTGCAGAATGTTAGGAAGGCTTAATCCTACCCACCCATGGGTTGAGGCCATCCTGACCGAGCTTATCGTTTCCCCTGGTCAGGTAATAGTGCATTGTTCTTCTATTAATGGTATTGTCTTGTTTGGTGGTTTCACTCCCATTCTGTGTATTCAGCATATTTTGCTCTCTAGACTGGTTTACCAACAATGACAGGACTCCTTCTTGGTCTGAATTAGGGCTTGTGTCTGTGCAGTTCTCAAAATTCAGATACATTCTTCAAAACTTGACTTGAAATATGATTGCTTACGTTCAGATGGTTCTTACATGGTTTTTGTTCTTGTGAAACTTGGTCATTTTTTATTTGATTTCTTTGGAACTCCAATGTTGGGGCTGTATGAAAGTACTTGTGTTATGTTTCATTTTCAAATGCTCTTGAAGTTACATTTTGTTTAAAGCAGTGTAGAAATACACAAAGGAAAAATATGCATGTCTTAAATTTATGGCTTAACAGCACAAGTCATTGACGTTGTTGTGGTACTAAGGACTTGCCAAGGCCATGGGCTGGCACTGGCTTAGGGAGGAATAGGACAGATGGTACATGAGTTTAGTGCTAGCTGTGTGTTCAGAGTTAGATCCTCTGGGCAGCACACTTGGATAGCATGGACTGGGAATGAGGATGAGTGGCAGTTGTGCTTTATTCTTGTCACTGTCAGACTCCATGAAATGGTCTATAAATCCCTGAAGGTATTTTTAGATGAGTATTGACTTTTGTGATTTTGAGGAAGATGGATGCAGAGTTCTGAAAATAGCACACTTCACTAGTGACATGTCCTGTGGCATTCTAGGATGTAGTTCAGAGAAAAAGTACAAAACTACACTGCAGACCTTAAACTATATATCCCTAGAAAGAATTTATGTCTTTTAAATTCAGCTTTGTCAGTGGGTATTGGATGAAAACACTTTCTTACCACTTTTAAACTTTCATGCACTTTGGAAGATATTTTATTTCCTACTTTCAAGAAGAGGTGATGAATATGGACTTGTTTTCATCAGTCAAGTCATATTAAGAGAAGTTGCTGATTTCATAGTATCTGCTTGAAGGCAGTAGGAAGGGTGAAGTACAAAATTATTTTTGGAGCATTCTTCCGGCTACTAGAAATGCTTTTTGAAGTCACGAAAGTTGGTCATCAAAGCTTTAAAAAAGACTTTTACAGAAGATGTTGCTGGTGAACTATTAGTACTATTTTCCCTTTCTACAACTATTGTTGTTATTTAGCTGTTGAGTGGGTGGTAGAGAATGTGGAAAGAAAATTATTCTTGAAGAAAAACTACTTATAGAAGATTGCTGGTGCTTTAACAGATTGCTGCAAAGTGTTCACTGTGTATTTGATGCAGTAATTTAAAGAATAAAATACTGATGATTCAGCTTTGCATTACCAACAAATTGTTCAGAGTTCGTATTTAATATGAAAGCACAACCTGATCTTGAACCCCCTCTGGTTATGAAAAATCACTTAGCACTTGATATTAGAGCAGCTCATGCTAGTAATTAAAGCAGTCTGCAGAGAACACTTGCTTTCTGCAGTCAAAAGATGATCTGCCAAACCTGTGCAGCTTCAGTTACACAACTGTGTTTTATAGCTTTGGGTTGTGTATGTGTCCCACGGCTTTGCAAGAGTTTTTTATTCTACCAGTGTGACTCCAAGGCAGACTCTGCCTTACCTCACATGTGAATATAATTAGGCAGACTGATCCCGTGCCTCTCAAATATCTCAATCTCTTTTAGTGACATTCTTCTTGTCTTCTCTTCCTTTTCTTCTGTTTTTGTAATGTTTTCTTTTTCTTTACACCATGGTTGTTCTATATAAGCATTGCTACACTTTGATTATGCCCTAGTCACTTTCTGTACTGGCATACCACTGAAATTTCAGTGCAGCCTGAGCTTTTTCACTGGAAAGTCTTAAGGCACACCATGCAGCCCTGTGTGGGTTAGGTATTTTTGCTGTACATCTTGTTCCTTGACTGAGTTTTGGTGCTTGGACTGTTGCTTTTGGAACTACAATTGACTTCAAGTTTTTGTTTTCTTTTAATTGTTGATACCTTATTGGTGTCACCTCAGGGACCAAAGGCGTGATGACTGCCAGAAAAAAAATCACGCCCTTAGTAGTTTTGTGCTGCATCATGTTTGTTCTTTTGCCACTGAAGTAAAAAGGTCTGAAAACACACTGCAGATATGTGAATTCCTTTGCCTCATCTTTTGCATTGTGTCTTCCCCTTTTCTGTTTGGAGGAGGATATAGGATGCCAGATAACTGAGTTTCCAAGAATGTGGTATTCAGCATCTCTTCCCCTTGCCCTCAGTTTTCTTATTTAGCACTCTTAAAAACTAATTTATTTTTTGTTTTAATGAACACACTACTTAGTCTATGTGTTTTCAACAAAGTTGATGCCTCCAGGAGTAAAGTGTTCCTTTTGAATCTGGAACATCATGTATTTTGGGATTTATTATGTATGCAAGAGAAAAGCCTTATACCCGAAGCCCCTCTTCTGCTTCTTTTCTACATTTTAGTAATTAGACAATGTCATGCTGGGTACTGATCTGGAAGTAAAATGGAGGGTATAAATGCATCCTGCTAAACCTCATGCAGTCTTGAATGTCTCTGGAAAAGAAATGTTTGTGGTCTACAGAAACTGCCATTTAGCATGCTGTTGCCAAAGAAGATACTGATACAGGGGCTTCAACACAAGACAGCTCCATCCAAATAATCCTTGCAGGCTGGAGAATGTGCCTCAGAGCTGCTCAGTATTAATGCACCTGTGGACATTTCTCAAAGGAGAAAATGTTATGATGTGCTGGTTTTGAACTATTTGCCTTCATGCACATTCACAGCATGAACTTATCTTCGTCTCTGCCTTTGCCCTTCGGTATCAAAATCCAGAGGTTCCTGGGTTCTCTGGAACAGAGCAGCCTGGGTGCACCTGCCCACATGTATTAGGGAGACCCAGTCCTCCAGCTCTGGGATGCTTCACAGACCAAAGGCATCTCTGCCATGTGCCTGCACAAGTCTGAGAATGTTGGTACAGCCAATACATTTCTGGTTTCCTGTCACTAGCCAGAAACATTTCTGTCTCTGCATTATGAATATTGCATTAATGGTATGTTCTGTGGCTCTTGATTACATCCCTTCTGGATAGAAGATGAGACATGGCAGCTCTTGGTGATTAGAGGAGCATCTGTCAGTACCTATTTATCTCTCAATATTCATGCTATAAATAACTGGAGATGTTTGTACTTAGATCTGTATGTCTATTCCTTTATTCTGCTGACTCATAATTTAAATATTCTCATTTGCTTTAGGAAGGTGTGATGTGAGATGGAGAATAACTGTTTTAATGCTGTGAACTGATGAAATCTCTCCATGTTATCTAAATACAGCTGACCTAATCAAGTTGTGTTTCCTATGGACTGGTGTCCTTGATTCTCATCACACCCAGCACCAGAAATTCAGATCCACAGCATATTCCTAGAACAGACTCAGTGGCAAGAGGCAGGTGGTGCATGCTGTGCAGATGTTGGTTGTGTCCCTGCTGAAGCCACTGATTTGGGCCAACTTCTTTCCTCTCTAAGGCTGGGAATATAGGTGTATTTAGCTGTCAATTTTCATATAGATGCTGGGACCTTTGACCCTTCCTTTTTTCTAAAGTTTACAATAGGCTGCTAAAGTTAAATATTCAACAATGTGATTAAATCAAGCTAGTTCCTCTTTTTGTACTTTTTTAGGGGAGTGGGGGAGAGATTAATTTTGGAGCTTTTTGGGTTTTGAATATTGGAATAAAACTGTATTATAGAGATGATAATGCATCCTTAGCATTAAAAATTGAATGAATAATAAAAAAATAATGTTCATTTAAATATCTTTAAAAAATTAAAATTGTATTAAATAAATGAAATTGAAAAACAACAATGTGTGCTTGAAAGTTGTGGTTTCATGGTGCTGCTACATTTCAGGGAAATACAACTCAAAATTATTAAGACAAAGTAATTCTTATTAATATGGTATTAACAAATTTATTTTCTTTGACATTTTAATGTTGAAATTTTGTACAATGTATCTATCTGCCCACTCACAATTCATGTACTTTCAATCATAAACTTCTTGTAAATTCCTTAATTTTCTGCCCCCATGAAGCATTCATAAAAGCAGAAGAATTAAAAAAAATTCTAGATGTAAGCCTTCAGGCTTCAGCCTGAGGTGGTAAAACAGAGAAAAATTGAGGGATTGTAGGAGCTAATGGGAGAAATAACCTTTTGTAGCTTCTTTGTAATAGTCAGATGACTTTTGCCCTCTATTCAATAATTTGTGCATTGCATTGATTATTTATGCCCAGCAAATTGACTGTTGTGTGGTGGTTCAATGGTGCTCTTTAAATAGAGTTAGAGAGCACACAACATGCAGACCTAGCTAATGCAGAGCATGTAGGGTTTCTTCCTATAACCATAATCTAGAAAACATTTTTTTAACTTCCTCAGGAAGATATATTTTCATTTATTTTTCCCTCTAGAGTTTGGTTGGGTGTTTTGTGGTTTATTTATTTATTTATTTATTTTTTTTAAATTTGAGTTTTTTTTTGGTGGTGGTTTTTTTTTTCTTTTAACTAAAAGGACTCTTAGTGTGGCAACTTTGATGACTACTCGTGGTGGTGAGATGGGAACACTCAAGCGCTCTGATTTAATGAGGAGCCCAAGAATGGAAATGCATCAAAATCCTCACACGCAGCCCAAGCAGCTGCTCCGGCACCCGCAGTGGGCACCGAGCACCCAGGCACCTTTCAGTTCCTCCACCCTGCCTGTGTCTGCCAAACACAGAGGGAAATTTGTAAACCTACGGGACAGTGTGAAAAAGAGCCCTACAAAAAGCACAGCAAAAGTAAAAGCTGCTAGTGGTTGGGTGTCTGATGGCTCGTGCTCTAATTGCTCTTTAGGAAAGGTAGGTGTTGTACACGACGGGTCTGGAGATGTGCATTGTTGTGCAAACTGTAGAAAGCATGTTGCATTTTTATCTTTCTGTAGTTTTATCCCCTCTGTTTCTAATGACCTCCTTATTTAATTTCCTTTTGTATTTTATTGCTGGAAATCAAAGTAGCAATTATTAAAATCAGATTGGCAAAGGAATGCTTGTTCTCATGTTTTCCAATCAAGGTTGCTGCACTTTATACAATATGGGGGTTTACAGTAATTTCTTGTAAGCAAGGAAAGTTTAGTTTACTGGATTTTTGTTCTCCAAGTGTATCTTTTTGTTGTTTACTAAGAACAGTGTTACAGAATTTGCTGGCTTAGTTTGTCTCCTTGAGGAGGTGTATGGTGCTCTGATTTACCTAGATATTAGCTGGTATTTCCTCACTGAAGGACTTACTGTGTGTGGGTTAAACACAAGAAAATGTACATGTTCTTACTTTTCACAACATCTGGATGTAGTGTTAGATTTGGAGGCACTCAGTTGAACATTTAAAGGCATTGCTGTCTTAGCTTTTGTAAACATACCACTTAAATGATTTTTTAAAATATAAATTTTAAAGTACATCATTATACTTTGATAAATATCAAGTAACTTTTTTATACTGTTGTAGCAGAATGACTTTTCATTGTAGAGATTAGCAAACATAGTTTAGGCTGGCAGATCTGTGCAAGTGAGTTATAGTTCAAGTCATGCATTCCTACATATAATAATGTATCATAATTGAGTGTTGTAATTCACATGTATTCAAAAGATGACTTTTAATTGGCCTGCTACTTTCTTTCTATTTTATATTGGTTTGTATATGTTTAAACCAGAGTCATTGAATGCTTTAGTCATCTTTATTGAAAAATATTTTGAGAATAAGCTTCTATTTGTCAGACTACTTTGGTGTATGCTTGGAGAATTCCTAAAATGACAAATACTTCTTGAAAATTCCTGGAAAGTAGAGCATTGAGGTGATATTCTGGGATATTATTGAGGTGTTGTCAAGGTACCTGTGTCATATAATCTTTGTAGACTGATTGTGTATCTTAATAAAATAATAGTTCTTCTGTTAGAAGGAAGTTCTAGGTCTTCTTTATCTAATGATTAAAAATATTTTCATTTCTTGCCTTGTTCTTCTTTGTGATTGCCACAGTGCCTGCATCAGTTCAATGTAGTCTGTGAAACATTTGAGTGCAGACAGTCTTGTCTTCGTTTGGATTTGCACAGGCTTTGAACATGGTTGTGTGTTGTTGCCTCTCCTCATCCACATGGTAGTGGAGGAGGCTCTACAGGAACACTGCCAGGATGCTTGGAGGAGCAGGGAGATTTTAAGGTTCAGTGGATACTAAACCAACAGCACAAAGAGAAAATACAGTGACAGTATGAATAATTTATGAGACTAGACCCTAGAATAATTAAAGTACCATGAACAGAGTCAGTTTTAAAATAATAAGGGTAAAATTTGAAACTGGTTGGGAGGGTTTTTGAAGCACTTGGGGATGAGAAACCCATAGAGAGGAGAGAGTTAGAAATTAGGGAAAGAAAGGAAGCATCTTTTGCAGAAGGCATATTGTTTTTTTCCACACCAATTTAGATTCTTCCCCTCCTTCCTCTTTTTAAACACTCAGAGACTAAAGCACAATATTTGAAATGTAAGAATGCTTTAATGACATTAGCATTACCTCTCAAGATACCAAATATATTTTGTTCTTTGGTTTTTTCAGTAATTGCAAATTTTTCACCAGCTTTCATTTTGGGAGGATTGACTTTGAGCTGAAAAATCCCTGTAGAAATACCATATGTACATTTACTATGTGTTGCTGTTCTTGGACTGTTAATGCAAATAGCATTTTTTGATATTTTTTTGATATTTTGATATTTGATAATTTGATATTACTCTTTAATTTGGTGGCTGCTGTTGATGTATGCTGCTTTGTATTTTGAGATATCTCAAACTTTTCAAACATTTAATACTGTTATGTTCTGGGGCTTTTGTTCACTTTTGGGAACTAGTATTTTCTTTTGTCATTATGCTTCATTATTTTTAAAGATCACAAGAATGTCTTGGAACAACTAAATTGCAAGAGCTTTGATCTGCTGTTCAGCTTGTAATGTTGATGATAGTTGCCAGCAGTTTGTGTTGCTGACAGCTTGTTGACAAGCAGTATGTGAACATCTCAAAAATATTTGAGTCAAAGTTTTGCTCCAAATGCTGTTTGGATTCTTATTCCCTTGCAGCTTAAGTGTCAGTAGCTTTCCTGGTTACCATTTGAATGAAGATTCCAAAGATCAAAATTCTCCTAGTTTGGTAAATCTACGTGAAGATCTTTGAGAGTTAAATTGAATCCGTTTTAGGACCTTCCACATATTTGACTAAAAGGTTTCCTTTGATTATTGCTAGGTTTAGAAACCATAAGATACTTCTGATTTTTCTTCTTTATCAGAGAGGAATATTAGCTTTGTTGAGTGCTGTTAACTTCTGCTTTTTTCACTCTGTTGTATATTGGTGAAGGGGTTCTATTGTGAAACCAGCTCACAAAAAGCCTGTTCATTGACCTGAGCAGGTTTTTTTTTATTGGACCTCAAAGTCTCAGTGCTGCAAGGAGAGTGCCTTGTTGTGAGTAACCCAGCTGGGCATGTCCAGCTAGTTTGGGTTGCTGCCCATCAGTGCAGTGCTGGAAATGTGCTGCCATGAGCAGTGTGGGGCAAAGGGACTGTCTGCATTGTAGTTAGTCTCCAAATCCATGTGCTAGCTCATAGTTGTTTAAACTGTTAAGTTTGAGTCTTGTTTGTTTTAAACTGTTTTTCTAGTTTTCCTTATTTTTGACATTTTGTTGGTGATTTTTAGCCCACAGAAGCTGTTCCTTCCTCTTCTCCCATTGTCCCTGTGATCCCTGTCCCACCAGTCCCTGCTGAGACCATCCCATCCACCATACCACAGGTTTTTATGCTGTTTTGTTTTATTTTATTAAACTTGTTCAACTTTTATTTCTTTAATTTATTTTGTTGCTTTGTTGAAATACACCTTTTGCTACTCCACACTCAGGTTTGAGGGGAGCTCTTAAATACACTAGGATTTCACCCTAAGGTTTGTTCAGCTTATGACAGCTTTTAGTGCATTTAAATATTTATATTTTCATATGGAAGTGACTAGTAAGTTGTGAAAGAACTAAAGAAAAAAATAACTGAAAGAATGGAAAGAACCAATAGGATATTTTGTATTCACATAATAACTTTAGAGTCATTTCACCCTTGCTAAAGTGTTATTGCTTGATTTATTTATAAAGAAATGCTTTCTCATCTTTAATAAATACTTAATACATGTCTTTCTTCTGGTGCACTTGCATGGTGTTTCTTGTGTTCTCTACCCAATTGCTGGTATTACTGTTTTGGTGGGCATTTAGAATACAAAAAAGATCTTTTTACCTCTCAATTTCTAACATATTTGATGCATTAAATGTGTTTCCCCTCTGAGCCTTCATCCTTTAGGTCCCATAATGTCCACACACCCCCAAAACAAAGACCAAACCCTGTCAAGACAGGTGAAGGCAGTAACATGGGTTAATGATCTCCCATGTAATTTGGAATGTGTGACCACAGCATGGCAAGCTGTGGAACAATCCAGGATAGACAGCAGTTACATTTTGCAAATAGATTGGCATTCTGCTTTGTTTTAGTTTTTTGTAACTTTACTGTAGCTTTCAGTGCCGAAATCTGAAATGATGAGTGCACGCCTTCTGAAAAGATGGTTCAATTTTTGCAATCGTTTGGTGACAGATATTTATTAACGTTAAAATAAGTTAAGCTTCAGAAAATTACTTGAAAATTTTTGTAGTATAAATGCCAAGTTTTGCTTTTTTTATTAATTTTTACTTTCAAGCTACTAGATAAACTCGCAACAGGTGATAATCTTTATCTTTGCAGAGTTTTTAATTTTTGCCTAATCCATAATTGGCAAAAATTTTTGCAATTGCCTGTTTTACAGTGCAATTTCCAGTGGATGTGTGTTCATTTGAATCTGTCACCTGTACTTCTTTCAGCAGGAAGACCAGAAATTTGATTAGTTTTAGAAATACTGCCTTCTTATAGGGGGATTCTGCCCACATCAAGATTTGAGGTGGACAGGCCAGTGCAGCCATGCCCATTTTCAATGCCCTGGCACAGCTTTTCTCATTTATCTTTGAAAAAGATGGTAAAGTGCTGCTTCTTGATGGAGAGTTTGGATAAATGTAGGAGTGTTAGCAACAGTCATTTAACTTCCAGAAGGGGTTTTGCATTTGTTGGCTGATTTGTATCTCAAACATACTGTTCACCAAACCTTGCCTACTAACAGCAGTTTTGCTTTTAGTTGTCTTTTTTTTAACATGAAAAGAAGAGCACTTTTCTGCCTCAAAAATTATGGGGAATCAGCTTTCACTGGCACTGTGTATATACTGAATATAATTAAATATAATTAAATGTTGCAGAGATCCTAATATTAAATAAAAATACATTCCAAAATGGAGTGAAAAGAACGTGACTGAGCAATTAAACCTTGCTTTCTTCTGAGCAAAAAAAACAACAACATATAATTTAACTATATTCATTGCAACCTTAAAAATAAATTACTGTGTTGAATAATAGATTGAGTTTTTTAAGGATCTTATCTTTCATTTACTCTCATTTTAATAGAACCTGCACTTGAATAAGAAGCAGAAAAGGAAATTTAACTTGGTGGCAGAAAATGGTTGTGAGGGATAGTGTTTTGACAGAGATTTTTATTGTGACATTAATAACTAGTGCTTAATGTCTCTACTGCATGAAGTGTGCCTGTGCTTCTATTGAGAGAATTGCTGGGTGAGAAAGGCTTTTGATGGCATTTTGACAGTCATTTGTGTCATTCTTTTTGTTTCCTTTTGCTTTTAATTGTCTGCTCTGTTAACATGTGTAGGTCCCACCTGATTTTAAGCCCACAGGCTTAATTTAATAACAGATTGATTGGTCCTGTCTAAAGATGGGAGAGTATTCATCTAAGCCTTTTGAAAGACACTTCTGAGTCATCACTTCCTAGGTTTAGGAGCTTTTAAAGTCAAATTCTTCAGAATTATGTTGCTGTCATAGTAATGGAACAAAAATGCAGAATATGAATAGGTTAATGCAATTGTCATGTTTTTGCAGGTCTTAACTTTATCTTTGCATGAGTTTAATACTGACTTCTTTTATAGCCTATTAAACTATCCCTAAATTTATTCACACATACAACATACCTAGGAGATTAAAAAAAGGAATGTCTTAATTTTAAAGATCAAGTATTTTTGTATTATTAAAAATCTCCTCAGATTCATTAAAGCAATAAGGAGATTAACTTTGTTTAGTGCCCCTGAACTTAATAATGAGCAGTATTTGAAGTTTGGAATATATCTGGACACTGTTTGTTTTGCTTATGTTCCTAGAGCAGGCTCAATGCTGCCTATTTTAAAGGCAGATAGTTGATGGATAAATGGGAAATCTGTTTATTTGGAAATATTTCAGAGAAATTCCATCAGTTCCTATGGATTTTCTTTCAGTTGAAACCACATTTTTCACAGCAAAATTCTCAGTGGTACGAGACTAAAAGTTTAAACTGAAAGTGTAAACTTACTCTAGTTGTTCCTGGCTTGTAAGAATTCTAATATTTCAGCTTTCTGTGGCAATAATCTCTGACTGCTTATGGCTTGTTAATCCTTAACAATTTTCTGATGGAAGCGCTGTGGTAAACGAATGTCTGCTGTGGGTTTGCTTTTGCAAATCAGTTTTGTAGGTCCTTTCTTGCTTAAGTTGCATTTCTGCAGTTTTCCATTTTGCAGTGTGTGGAGGGGGTGGTTCACTGTTCCTGATGGGAAGAAAGGGAAATCAAATCCAGTGAAAACTGGTTTTGAGATACTGAGTGATAAAACAATCTTTGCATATCATACCACAAGTACTGAGGTAACTGGCATCATGTCAAATGGTAGCATGACTCAGGTTTTCTTTTGAAAAACAAGGTAATAAATGTCAGAACTTAGATATTAAATATGATCCCTAATGGTGTGGTTTTATGTCAGGGAAGCAATTTGTCCAGGATAGTAACACGTGTTTTAGAAGTTCAGTTTTGAGATTCTTAAGGTCATGCTATCTTTTAACAGAACTTTGAGAAAGCCAGCAAGTTAAATGTTATAAAATTATTATTAATAGTGCATTTTCTTATGCTCTTAATATTTTTTTTCATTTTTAAAGGCAAATCCCCCTCCAGTGCTGGTGAATACAGATTCTTTGGAGACTTCAACATATGTAAGTCTACACTTGCTTTCAATTAGAACTTTAAATAATGTTTTATGATTGTAGTTGTATATGCCTGTTGTTGCTGTTGAACAAGACCTGTTTTATCTCTCTGATGGTGCTTGATTTTGTCAGCTCTCATGATGATTATTTAAACTCCCTTAATAGTGGTTTCATGAAAAAAAAATGTTGCAGATTGCAGGTAGAATTTTTATGTGTAGCAATGTGTGACAGTGCAAAACACAATTGAGGTTCCAGAGGTTCAATATTCAGAGAACAATCTGTTTCTTCAACTGTGCAGGCAAATGCTTTAATATTTCATGTGCCATTTCTGTTGCCCTTCTCATAAAAACATTTCTTCATGTAGTGGCTATACTTAAGGTTTTAGTGCTCTAAATGTTCATAAAATGGAGTTGGTTCTGTTTGAAACATTAAGGTAATAAGAGTAGTTATGTGGAGGCTGAGATTTTCATTTGTCAGGTATAGTTACAACATTTATATAGAAAGTCCTTCATCCAGGGAAAGGCCCTGCAAATAAAGCTTAGCTTAGTGGGTCTGGAAAAGAGAGACTAGGTCAGTGATTTTTATTGTGTAATATGTAATTCTTGCTCCTGTCTTTGTTAATGTTTGGTTTGTTAGATAAATAAATTCAAAGGTGATTTTTTCAAAAAATGAGAGAGAGTATAGGACTGAGCTAAAGGAAAAGATAAAGATGATGGAGGTTTTTGTTTGCTCCTGTTTATGTAGATGATATTTTAAATTGGATTACAGAGCTTTGTACATGGAAATAAGAGACTGCTTAAATATATTAGGATCGGCTTTGTTTTGTGTAATGGCAATGAATAGGGAAATGATTAATCATCCTTGTTATTTATTTAATAAAAAAGAAAAGAGTGCTGCACACTGATCAATCATCATGAACCTTTTGCAGGTACTGTAACACTGGATGACTGCTTCAGTTAGCACATGTTGTCATTCCTGTAGATAATAGCTCAAGGACCAAGCTACCATAAAAACTTCTTGATCACAGTGGCTTCTTTTGTGTTGGTGTAGCAATAGATCCAGTTTCATGTATTCAGAAGGTCAGGACCTTGTCCCTTTATAATAGAGAAATATCATGTGTTAAAACCACTGTATCTTTTCCACTGAAAAACCTCAGGACATAATCATTTTTGAGTTACTTTGTAAAGATGATAATCTGTAATGTGTGGAATGGATATGGCTTCTGTTGTTATTAGAGGAGATATAAATGGAGAGTGAGGGATAAAAGAGCTTGATATTAGACAGCCTGTAAAAGTCATGGCATTGCCAGCTTTGGACCATTTAAATATATTAAATAAACATAGGAGGAAGGAAGTAGCTTGATCCTAATTTTATTTGAGGTGAATTAAATTCCCTTTTTTAAATTCTCTGCTAGAAAATAGTCAGATTTTAAAATGCTTTCTTCTATACATGTTTTTTATCTTTAGTATGCTAAGACTACAGAAATCTTAGATATTCTGTATCTTAAGGATACACAATTCCTTTGTAAAATAATGGTATAAATGTTATTTCTTACCTTGTTAAATATTTAATCCTAAAAGGCTAGAAATAGGGAGTTATCTATAGCTGCTGTAAGTAACTGTGGAGGAAAGGATTTGAGTTCCAAGATATCTTGGAAAAAAGTTTACTCTTGAATATTAAATATGAATTTGTTATTTAATTGATTTTTGCATAGTTTTGAATTTTATTTTTTTTTACTTCTTGTATTTCTTTCCTTATTCTGTGGGCAGCAAAGAATGTGGGTATCCTTTCTAACTAGAGTATGACAAGCCTTCTCTCTAGGATGTCAGTTTTTTGTCAAGCTTTACAAAGTATTCTTCTAAACTCTTCTAATCTTTTTGGCCAGATTTTAAATTGCTGAACTTTAGTATGTATGTAACATGATAAATAGTAGTGTAAACAGTTGTTAAATGTTACTTTAGAAAGGTCTTAGCCATTTCTTATGGGAAGGTGGTATAAAGCATCAGTCTTTGATTTTTATTTTTTTTCTCTGCTCAGTGCAGAAAAACAATGGGAGGATGCTGCTATGTTCTTCCTTACAGTTCTCTACCCCATATCTGTAGATATGCAACACATACCCTCTTTCTTTTTTCTCAGTTTCAAGTTGCTGTATAGCCTGAGGAACATCTGAGCATCTCGAGCATTTTTTCTTCCTGGCAAGCAGAAGTAGAGCCTGTGCCTTACAGTAGTTGTGTAGAACAGTCTGCTCTCTGAACAGGCAACTTTTAAACTCTTACAAAAAGCTTCTCTGTTTCATAAATACAGAATGGTGTGAAGAGTACATGTCTTCTCTGAGCCCAGTGGTCACTGTGAATCAGCTGAGATTTGATGGGAATGAACTGCCAACCAAGCAAACTGGGTTGTGTAAAGTGGAGGATTCTCTGTAATCTCACTTCTCTTTTTTTTATAGGTCAATGGCACGGATGCAGATTATGAGTATGAAGAAATTACTCTTGAAAGGGTAATATGCTGAATGTATTCTGTGTGAAATGGGATTTATGATATGAAAAATAGCAATTCAGTTCTTACTCTTTATTTTAGGTAGATTGTTTGATTTAATGAAAAAAAAGTACATTCAATTGCTAAGCAGGAATTGAAAGTTTGATGAATATCCTTGACCATTGAGAGTAAGATGGGGGAATGACTTCTTGTCAGATATCGTGCATTTAATGTTGCTGCCTAGACTTGTAGAGAGTAACAGCACAAATTCTGATTTAATCTCCTGTATTGCTTTTTTTTAAATAGGCTTTTGCTTATATATCATTGAGTTTTATATTGAGATTACAAATGGCACCTTGTCACATGCATTTCTTTGTTAGGTTTTCTATATTGAGAGATAGCTCAGTTCACTTGAGGTGCACTGTTAACAAAAAGACAGAAAGAAATTATTGTGTCTAATACCTGTGCAGTTCTGGTGGTTATTGAGAGGGTGAAGAGGTCTTGCAGTTGATGGTAAGGGCAAGCAATCCTTGAAGAGAAAAATGTCAGTCTGAATCTCTGCATCTGTGGGGATAAATTAAAGGTGGGACACAAGCTATTTAAAGGCTTTTCTCTAGGAAAAAGAATGTGTCACTAATAATTTAATGAGGAGCGAATATTTGTATGAATAATCTGGAAAACCTGGCACATTAGAGATATATTTTATGTAGTTTATCAAGTTCAGTGAGAAAGCTGTGGGGCTGGAACTATCTCTTACAGGTATACAATGACTTATGTTCTCCTTACATGTGTGTAAGATGTAATAATGCTTATTTTCATAGAAGTAAGTTATATATGTAGCATACTACTTAAACTGTCTTTAAATATTTTTCTTTTCAGTGAAAATTATGTAGATTTGGTTCTATAGTGTATCAAATACATCAGAATACCTTGTCCCCAAAAAATAAATGTGTAAATGTTTTTCCCTTCTACCTGTAGGGAAATTCAGGACTTGGCTTTAGCATTGCAGGTGGTACAGACAACCCACATATTGGGGATGATGCAAGTATTTTCATTACAAAAATTATTGCCGGGGGTGCAGCTGCACAGGATGGAAGATTACGGTAGGATGAATTTCTGTGTTGGGTATTGTATTGTATTTTAAAAAATGGATAGAAAAATTTCTGTTACTTTTAATAGTTTTATCCTCCTGCATTAAATGTTAAATAGGTTTTCCTTATGGAAGTGTTTTGTAAATAATGAAGAATGTTTGGGTCAATCAGTATATGTCTCCCAAACGAATGATATCTGCAGCTTATGAAAATTAAGTGAACTTTTTCTATTTTGTAGTATAAATTTATTATGCCACATGTTTCATAGTCCTTGATTCAAGAAAAAGCTTAGACAGGTAGGATAGGTAACTTGTGGTTATCCATGTGTGGATTTTCTGATCCACAAGGTAGTTGAGTTTATTAATAACACTTTTTTATGCTTGGTAATAATTCAGTGTCTTAATTTTTCAAAGATACCTATCCACATTGAATGGAGGACAATTTTTTTTTCTCTTTGTGTTACCAGGAACTTGCCCCATCATTTCATGTGCAAATACCTGATGTATTATGGGTTTTAGTCCTAATGAGCTTATTTCAAGGCTTCATTTTAGCTTGTTGGCCATTGTCAGAGGTACATCTGGCAGGACATGGTGACAGGTGGGCCTGGCATTGCACTTAGTGTAATGAGGGCTCAGTGTTACTGCAGCAGCATGTTAAATGGAGTGGAAGGCCTGCACTTAAACTGCTTGTGGAAAGCAAGATTGACTTGTTCACATCGTGGCTTAAAACAAGTGTGTTTTCATTGTGTGCCTTCTAGGTTTTGATTCTTTAAATTCTGTTTTATAACTGTAAACAAAAGGTTATTTATACAAACATCTTCTCAAAACACTGTCAAAATGAGGCCCATACAATAAGGTGCCCTCTTCAGCTGTGAATTAAATATCCCTCTTAAATGTTTCCTAGTGATCCTTGATTTGTTTTTAAGCACTAATAATTAATTTTAGAGCATTGTCTTGAATGACTAGAATTTTGGAGATAAATCTCTGTATTTTAAAGTGTTAAACTGTATTTTAGTGTATTATAGATAAAATATTAGGCTCCTGATGTGTGCACTCTGACTGTTGCTGTCTCCAGGGTTAATGATTGCATCCTGCGAGTAAATGAGGTGGATGTTCGGGATGTGACACACAGCAAAGCCGTGGAAGCGTTGAAAGAAGCGGGATCAATCGTACGATTGTATGTCAAAAGGAGAAAACCAGTCACAGAAAAAATAGTGGAAATCAAACTTGTGAAAGGCCCCAAAGGTACGTTGGAAATATAAAGTTTCTGTTTCATAAGGATAGAATTGAAATTGTTCTTGTAGAATGCAGGGTTTTCTTTTAAATGATAAAAATGTTTCTGACTGCATCTAGTAATCTTTAAGTACATTAAAATTGGAGGAAAATACTTAATTGGATTACCTATTAAGGATGTTTGAGAGATCAAAAGTGATTTAGGGAAAGTAATTACTGGGCATTATAAATATATGGATGCTATAGCATGGTGAGGCTTATAGCTTGGCTGTGCCCATATTTCACAAAGCATGAATGATCTGACTTTTGGTTTTCAGAACTTGTATACAGGTTAAATCTTTTCTAGAGCTTTATTTTCTAGAAAAGTATGGAGTTCACTTGAAAAGGCATCGGAATTACTTTAGCCAGACTATGATATATATTTGTGTCATACAAGGTGTGTTATCATTTATGTAATAATTTTGAGTCCAGTGAATGCAAAAAAGGTTTCTTGAGTAATGCCTTTATCTTCAAGCAGGTCTTGGTTTCAGTATTGCTGGTGGTGTAGGAAATCAGCATATACCTGGGGACAACAGCATTTATGTAACCAAAATCATCGAAGGTGGGGCAGCACATAAAGATGGCAAACTTCAGATTGGAGACAAACTTTTAGCTGTAAGTAAGAGCTGCATTTTTTAAATGATCATTTACTTTTGGGTTCAATAGGGGCATGATTCAATTTGTGGTTAAGCTGCCTGGAAATCAGTGATAAAATTAAATCTGCATCTTTCAAAACCATCTCATCAGGAAATCAGAAATTTATTCCTCAGCCTAATGTTCCATGCAAAACCTGTATAAACAGTATGTTTATTTCTGATGCCTGCTATTATTTTTCTGATATCTGAGTGACAGAATTGTAAAAAAACATACAATGGGATTGTTTCTCTTCTAAAAAGAGAAGAATGGAATGGAACTCCTTGTACTGGTGGCTGGCCAGCCTGTAGTGAAACTGCTGCTTATATTGCATTTCAATGTTTGTAATGCTTCTGAATGGCATTTTTATTTTTTTAAAAAGCTTAAAATAGCTTCAAAGTTGAAGCTATTTTCTGTCTTCTATGCAGAAAGTAAAAATAACTTTCAACTTTCTTAAATTCAATCCACAAATTTTTTGTCCAGATAGAAAAATGAGAGCCACAGCCATAAATTTCTGAATGTATTTCTGGATTGTTAACTCTTGTAAGGTGAATTGATCTGCACCTTCTTCTAGCAGTATTAGCTTCTCTAAGAATACAGATGCAAAGAATTTATTTAAAGAATAGTTTTCCCCCACAACTAACAATTGGCAAAGCCCAGTTGTTCTTGCATATTATGAAATTAAATTATGAAAGTATCTTTAGTCCCTTGGGTTCAGTGCAGTACAAGCTTTATTTCCTGTGTTACCTGGAATTATCTGCAGAAGTTTCTTCCCTTTCATAATAAGAGAGGATCAGCAGCTCATTCACTAAGGCTGTATATGAGATAGTGATTGTTAAGGGATTTTTTAAAATGGAAGCATTAGCTTAAGATAGTTGTGGTTTGTAGTTGAACTAGTTCTTGTTACTTGTCATGTAAATCAGTTATTCTGGTATCTTCTCAAATTTTGACCCCTGCTTTTTGACATCATGCCAGAATATATTGTCCCATTATAAGATCTTGAACATAATTATGTCATGACAAGTTGATGTGGGGTTTATTCTTATCAGAGGAAACTTTTCTCTATGTAATGCTTGCAGTAACAGACTGTATAAGTGTGCACACTTACAATATTTTGAGTGTCTTATTTGTCCCATTAGCTCCCCAAAGTCATGTGTGCCTTCTTTACAATGTTGTGGTCAATACAGTTTATTATAATCCTTCATAGGAATAGTTGTCTTTCTCATATTTAACAAAGCCTCTCATATAGTTTTATGTAACCAGTTATGTCTGTGGCACATGAATCC
The DNA here is from genome assembly GCF_029582105.1 of Oenanthe melanoleuca. Classification (NCBI taxonomy): domain Eukaryota; kingdom Metazoa; phylum Chordata; class Aves; order Passeriformes; family Muscicapidae; genus Oenanthe; species Oenanthe melanoleuca. Next base: position 12,584,811 of record NC_079343.1, on the reverse strand, counting down.
TAATAAAGACTCTCAATGCCAGTGTTCCAACAGCCTTCAGTGAGTGTCCTATGAAAACAGTAAGTTATTCTGGGTTGAGAATGTTTGTTTTTCTCTTCAGGTCAACAGTGTTTGCTTAGAAGAAGTTACTCATGAAGAAGCAGTGACTGCCTTAAAAAATACATCTGACTTTGTTTATCTGAAGGTTGCAAAACCCACCAGCATGTTCATGAATGACAGTTATGCTCCTCCTGATATCACAAACTGTAAGTTCATCTTATCTTTCTTTTTAAGATTTTAACATATTTCATTTTTAGTATTTTAACTGTTGCAAGCTTTTAAAAATTATAGGAGGCAAAAATCTGATATGAGTTGTTTATGAGGAAAATGATATGCTATACAGAACAACATCCTATGGCTTGTATACTGGAAAGACAGCAGGAACAGGGCTCCAGGCATGTGTTTGTGGCTGTCATGGCCAGTCCTAGAAACTCAGTGTTACTCATCACTTGCTGATGAGTACAAGGGGAGAGAACAAGTGCCTCATGCTCTTGGGGGTGTGAAGAGTAGAAAGCAATGCACTGGGAGGGTGTTCAGTTTCCTGTGAACTAAAGAGGTTGGTGATACTCTGGTGTTTTTCCTGTTTTCCTGGGGTTTTTTTGTGAACTTGCATTGACTTGAATAAACTGAATTGGGATGATGGGAACTTCTTGCTCTGGTGCCTGCCTGTGATTGTGTTAAAAAATTCCATGTTAACTTATTTGAAGTCTGAATTCAGTTTTGACATAATTATTGACAATTTAAATTAAAAAAAATGATGAACACTGTATTAAAAAGTAGCTACAAGAATTTCTTGTTGACATAAAGGTACTACTGACAAGAGTATTTTCACAGTCAAACATACAAATCCAGAAAGTTCAGGGGTGAACTACAATGTAAAGAAATATTTGAGTTGAGTATACTTCAGGAGGATTGTTATAATTTAGTGGTTGGAGAAAAGGAAAATAATGATATAACTATCTTTTCAAGGCTGAACAGACTGACTCTTCTGGATGACCAATTTTACTCATGTTGTCACATGAAATGGTTCTAGGAGAGAGTTATTTTATGTATTGCTTTGTTTCCTGCCATCAGATATGTGCAATTGATATGTAGCACTGATCTCTTTAGGTACTTCTTCATATGAGAAACAGGAACACTTTGGGACTGACAGATGTAATTGAAAACAGTATGTGAACAACGAACAGAAGTGCAGCACAACAAAGACTGAAGTACCCTATAAGCCCATCATTTATTGGCAATAGCTACAGTATCTTAAAATGTATTTGTAAGCTTATTGAATTACAATTTGGAGCTAATTAGGTTTTATCTCCACTGTGTTATTAGAAGGATGCTCTTGAAGTCTCCATTCTTTGATATATCTAATTTTCAGCCTCCACTGATTCTTCCCCAGTTTTCTACCCATATATATTATGGTTAGAGAACAGCCATTTTCCTTTACTGTGTCTCGTTTGTTCAATTTTCCCACTGTTTCCTTGGAAAGTAGACTTCCTGTTCTCTCTCCATAGAACTGGTCTTTTCATATATTTCACCTGAAATTCATATTTTTTGGAACAGAGAAATATGATTTTTACAGTGTTCCTGGTAATGTTGCAGTAATGCAGCTACACTGCTGTGGACTGGGATGTGACAAACATTGAAGTATATAATCTCTTAGTACTGCACCTTAACTCAATCATTGGAATATTTACTTTGCTCATCTTTTGTGGGGACAAAGGCAAAACCTGTAGAAATTTTGAGGGGAGGAAAGTGGAGAAGGACCTGATTCCTGATAATCCCAGTGCTGATAAATCAATGACAGTGGCAAAGACAGTGGCTGTTGGTTGTTGGACCTCTCGTCATGCAGAGATATTAATTTCTCTCAAATGGTGGATGAACTGGAGATTCAGTTCATTGAAGGTAATTGTTTCATAACATGGAGCCATAAGAGAGGCAGTGACACCTTCAAGATACCTTCTCAGCATGTCCATTGGCTGGACAGATCAGGAAAGTTCTGTCAAGGGTAATCCCACATAGCTGCCATGAGGATCTCTCTGCCATTTTGCCATGAGTCCTTAATTTCTCAGTGAGTATGACTTAGTGTCACATCCATTACTGGAGATAAATGGTCTGGTCACACATGTAGGCTCCTTTTGTCCCATTACCATCCTCCCTCCAGAGTTTATCTCTGTTTGCTCTCCAAGGGTGATTTGAGAGATGGTGGCATTCTGTGCAGCCCAGTATCACATCCTTTGTGGGAAGTGTCACTTCTGTCCTTTTACTGAGAAGTGAAAAGCCACTCTCCTGACCTTGTCATGTACCTCAAGCTCCAGCAGCTGCTTCTGGGAACCTTTCTCCTCCTGCTCAAGCACTCTGAAAAATGTCATGGTCGTTTTTCTCAGATTCCAGGCATCTTGTCTGTCTGTCTTTGTCCTTTAGTGACCCTTGACAAGATTTATGGGCTCTCTGTACTTTGGAGTAGATTTTCTGAGTTTTATTTAATTTAGCTACAATTCCCTTGAGTTCTCTATCTGAAGATACTCTGTTTTTCACTGGCTCTGGTAGACCAAAGAACTTTCCTCTGCAGAGTGCTGGGCTCTTTAATGAAACTCTAGTCTGTTTCTTTTCCTTACAACAGGAAAGCCTTTTCTACCCAAGGCTCCATGAACTTGTGTCTCTTTGATCAAAGCACAGCTGGCTGTTACTGCAGCTGGTGTGGAAACTGAACCTACTGCTGGGATTTTGAACCCAAAGCAGACCTAAAGGTCTTGCTGAGGTGTTTAATGACTTAATTCCAGGAAATCAGTTTAGTCTTTTCTTCAGTCTTTCACTTATGAAAAACAACTGTGCGTGTCTGAGCTGCTAAAGGCTGTTTTTCTAATACAGAACAGAACAAAAGCTTTTCCAGTACCTCTCAGCTTTTGCACATGTACAGTGGAAATCTCAAAGGGAGACATTAATCTCCTCAAAGGCCAATTCTGCTTTATAAATGACATGATAACTTTGCAACCAGAAAGCCTCTGCTTTCTGCAAGAAGCTGCTGAGTTAGAGAACTCTTACCAAAAATTGGTGACACCTGTATATAGTATTTTATACTGCATTTAGCAGAGAAGTACAGGGCTCAAGGGCTTTAGATTGAGAATTCTGAAGTGCTTTTACCAGATGGTAGATATTAAAGAGGCATTTTCTAAGATCATCTGAATTGTGAGTCAGTGTTAAAAGAGTTACCAGGTTTCTTTCTTCACCTACTTGGGAGGGGTTTTTTGTTTGCTTATTTTATTTCTGGGTTTGTTTTTTTGCTTTTTTAAAAAGTCTCATTTTATCAGAAATACCTAAAAGCACAGTGCACAGTACTTGGTACTTTGCAGAACATGCAGTAGATTGTTCACTGTGCTAACTTGTGTTGACATGGTAGTTAATTCAAAAGTCCAAGTTCAGAATTTGGTTTGTCTCTAAGCTTTTCCCTCTAGAACTGGTCTTGTTTTGTTATAAGGCTGCCTCACTTGCCCTGGTGATGATGATTTAAAATGCAGAGTTAAGGATACTGAAGAACTGTTTGAGAACAAATTTCAGTGTCTAGGCTTTGTGTAAAATCTGATTTCTTTTAGAACTCCTGTAGTAAGAGTATCAGCTACACAATAGTGTGGCTTGTCAGGTGGTCTGATGGCTCAAATAAAAGGACCAAATAAGTTAGTATCCATATAGCTAATTAATAATTTGATATTTCCTTGGGGTTAGTGCCTTAGAATCAAGGTATGTTTGATCAGAGGTTTCTGAGATTCTGATTTATGACAGTATTTATTGGGAAGAGTACAGATGCTGTGCCAACATTGTGCACCTGGGGCTAAAAATTGAACCCTGTCATTTGATATTTATCAGAGTGAATGAATGGCTTCCAGCTGTCTGTGAGGGAAGTTACTACTGAAAATCTTCTTAGAGAAGAGTTGGAGGTGTTCAAGACCAAAGATTCAGCAGGGAATGAATGTGGAAAAAAAAGCATTTGGTTGTCTGCTGTTGCTCTAAAGACTGGGATGTGAATGGGTGATGAAAGCTTGGCCATGGACCTGGAACAGTTGATTACTATGCCTGTTTCTATTGCTTCTGTGAGATTTGTATTTTAGGTCTTGAGGTGTGGATTGCAAGGCTATACAGTTACTTTACAGTGCTCTGCATTTTCTGACTCAAGAAGAATGCAATTAGGGAAGACTGTTCTTTTTGAGCACATTGCCCTCTGAGTGCTGTTCTCCACTCTCTGTCAGGCTGAAAAATGAGAACCTCCAGTACAGAAAGTATGGAAGTGCAACAGAAGTCCCCTCCCCATGTTTATTGTGTGCAGAGGAACAGCACCCACTGTGGGTGGGTGGTCCTGTGGAGCACTGGGCTCAGCTGATGTGTGTGATAATCACAGCTGTGAGCCTGCTGGAGGGGGCATGGATCAGTAGCAGTGCAAACTGCCTCCCTCATCTATACAGAAATGGTGGTCATTAAATGGTTCCTGGAACAAATATCCTGTAATTTGTTCATATACATGCTTTTAAGTTATTCAGTTGTAATATTATCAACAAGGTGTAGTACTTGCTGTTTAAAACAGCAACATGGGAAGTGCATGTAGTAGAATATCAGAGTCAGAAAAGTGGCTAAATGGTTTTTGGGAGAGAGAGAAATTGCTTCCAATACAGGCCTCCTTTGAAGATGCATCAGTGATGCATTTTTGACTCCTAATTAATTTCAAAGTATTTTTTCCTTTGTGTTTTTGTGCATTAGTACAGTATTTCCACCCTGCATTGAGAAATAAAATACTGGAAGGTAGGGAATAATCAGTTTCTTCATTAGACATGAATGCCTTATCATTTCTTAAATGGCCTAAGTACAGGAAAAGAAGAATATGTAATAACAGTAAAAGACAATAAAGCTTTCATTTTATTGCCCATTTTAGAGATTGTACTTGTGATTGGTGTCCTCAGCTTACAGATAATAGGAAAATAATAGGAAATCTTCCATTTTTTTCCTTTTTGTCTAGAACTGTCTTAGGTAAAGGAGAGGGTGGATTTGGAAATGGAATTTCTTCTTAAGAGTCTGACTTTTCCTGTCAAAACAAGTTGTTTTTATGCATGCAGTTTTCTGTTTATCCAAAAGACAGTTCCTTTGTCAGTTCCATCAGTAATAATATTTACCTGGAAATAGAAGTTTAGATTAAGATTCAAAAAGTGATGGCTTGCCTTCTATTTCTGTCATGTTCCTCATGAATATGCTTCAGCTATAACTTCCATCTGAAACATTTTCAGGAAAAGTGCAGGGATGGTTTTGTGCAGGAGCTCCACAGAGCAGCCTCTTTGTGCCTTGTATAGGTTTGCTTTCATAGCACTGAGAGCACTGGCTTTGAGAGAGGACCAGACTGTTTCAAGCAAGTAGCATATGTAAAACTTTATAAAAGATGCAGTCTGTGCTGTTGTGGAGCTGTCCACAGGTCTGAAATAATAAACTGTTGCATTGATTGATAGCTGAGTTTTAGTCACATGGTGAAAGGATAAAAAATGTAAAAAGTAAGGTCATGTAATAGGTAGTGTGTATGTTTCTCAACATAGTGCAGTCAAAAGCTTCAGGAACCCAAAAAACAATCATATGAGAAGTACTGTAAGTCAATGAATATAGAATATGCATCTAATTACTTCCTTTAAAATATGCATCATTATGGCTACCATTGACTTGTTAAAAGCAATTTCAAATTCATTTTGTGGAATGAGATAATTTAATGCAGGAACAGAATGTACAGAACTGCTATACTGTGCAACAGTTGTTCAGTTTTTTTACTCAACACCCATTTTCCTGTAGTTGGAAAAGAGCTCATAATGTCTTGCATTTAATTTTTTGTGCTTTAGCTTTTTAATTTTCTGAGAAAAAACTGTATTATTTGTGGTTTTGTTTTAAGCAAAAAGTGCGTGCAATGACATGGCAATAATAATGTTGTACTAAAAAACTTTTTTCTTTAAGTGAAAAGCAAATATTGCAATTTGGTTTGGTAATTTTTGTGGAAATCTGCTAAATTGCTAAATTTATCTGCTTAATTGGTAAAATTTCAGTGTGATTAAAAACACCCCAAGTTTTGAAGTTGACAGTTAGGTGTCCAAATCTCTTACCAGTGCACAGAACCTATGTATTGTACAGGGACAGACAGAAGGAAGTGAGATCCATAAAATCCTTGCAGGGAGTACAAGGATGAAGGTGGAATGTGTGTTACTGCTGCTCCAAAAAACTGTGTTAGGAATCGCATATGTTGAACAGCTCCAAATTTTTAGGGGATTCTCTAATGTGAATGCTTATGTTGATCATTTAGCAAAAGCAGCATTCTCTTTGCTTTAGTCCTCATGAAGCCAAGCAACAGGAGGGAGCTTCCTTCTTTTTTTTGTTATAGGAGGGCTCCAGGTACCTCTTGCACTTCAGTTCTGAGTTTTGCTGAAGCCTCTTGTGTATCCAGGATTATGATTTCCAGAAGTTCTGCACAATCTCATGCAGCTGAGGGGTGATGTGTCTGAATAGCACAATTCCTTTATCAGCTTTTAAACTGCTGAAGCTGTTAATAGTGGGTTTTAGTGCTTGCTGAAATGTTGACAGTGTTGCATATGACATGTGAAGAATTTATTGCACACAGGTCTACTAGGAATCTAGAACAGTACAGGCACAATCCAGCCCAGATTGGGTGGTTTGAAAGATGGCTATTTAGCAATAATAAATCGTGTATATATACATATATATCAAGAATACTCTTGGTAAGTTTGTATATGATCCAGCCTTTTTATAATGGTTTAAAAAGGAAAAAAACAAAAGGAGAATATGCAGATTGCTTCAGAAATAAGTGAGCTGTATGTTCAGTTAAAGAGGTTTGGGTTTAGTGTAAATCCTCAAAGGTCAGCTACTCCATCAGATACAGCAAGTAAAAGCAAAGAGTCTGGCAACTTTAATAATACTGAATCTGTGAAGAGTCCCCACCCTTCATGTTTGAGCCTCAAAGTTTGAAGCACATACTCCAGGAAAAAAAACATTTCCAATTATAGAGCATGCTTTATAATAGCAAACAGTGGATATGACTGTGCCTTAATGAGCACTGAAAATTGATATGCCTAACTTGGAAATATCATGCACCTTCTTAATTATTTATTGGAATAATTCTTCTGGTGCTGTAGGATATTTTCCATCAATTGTAATCACTAAGATGCTAAATTTCTTCTGGTATACGTGTTGTGGTTCAGTTAAAACTTTGCTTCAGTCAAGTTAAAAACAGCTTTAAAACAGATAAAGTTCCAGACTGTTCTCATGGGCTTCAACAATCCACAGTAACTGTTCCTAAAAAAGTTTTACTTGAGACACAATAAAACTGAAAAATTTCAGTACTGACTTAGTGAGGAAACTGAGGAAAGTAAAGGTTTAGCACACTATTTTAGAACTATGATATTTATAATATGTCATTTAAACTGCTGTAGTTTGTTTTTAAAAGAGTTTGTTTCAGTTGTTCATTTGTTTGAGTTCCTCCAGCTCTTTTTTGGTATTATCCTAATGGCTTTTATTGTTTTCCTTCCCCCTCTGTGAAGCTTATTCTCAGCCAGTGGATAACCATATCAGTCCATCTGCCTACCTGGGACAGTCCCTGCCCCCAGCATCACCAGGGCGATATTCACCAGTTCCCAAGGGAATGCTTGGAGATGATGAGATTACCAGGTAATGAACAACCAAAGCTAAGTGTCAAATTGAGTAACCAGGGAAACTCCAAGATGTGTTAGTGGGCAAAATCCTAGTGAACACTATATTTTATTTCAAGAAATAGATGTTACCTTTTTAACTCTTGTAATATTGTTGTAATGATAAAACTAGGTATATTTATGTGTATATATACACACATGTACTTTATTTATCAGTCCAAGAATGGCATTAAAAACAGAAAGCTGTGGAAATGCTGCAGGCATTTACAGATTTTTAGGATGGTATTATGAGCAGACCAGAGATTTTCTTATTTTAAAGCCAGCATGTTTGGATCCTCCCTGCCCCCAAAGACAAAGGTTTGTTTTGATGGATTCTAAATCCAGAAAGGCTGGAGAGCTCTTAATCCTTTGGTATTAACAGACCATTCATTCCTTTGCTGTTTCAGTAGATTGCATTAATCTTTTGTTCATCATTGCTGATAAAGGGAAGCTCTTGTAATTTTGTTGCCCTTCTGTTCTGCAAGTATAGGGATGTTACACTGCACTTTCACTATGCTGTTGCTGAATTGTGTCACATCATCATCTGATATGGATAATGTCACTCAGATTCCGAGGCAGGGTCCACCAGGATTGAAACCTAAGTGGCATAATAAATTGGAGAATTGATTTTAGTGTAGTGGAAGGTAGGATATGTCTTTGTACTGATTTTTGACTTAGGGTTAGGTAGACATATAAGCAAAAATGATTCTGTCTTGTTGATATCATTATGGTTTTATTACTTTCCCTTAAAAGTACTGTAAAAGGCTGGTTTTAGATTTCTACTGAAGTGTAAGGGCTATTCAGAAATTGTTTAGATTTTCTTTAAATTGCCTTCTGTTATTATACTCTCTCAATTCCAAAAAGAGATTTATAAATTTTGAGTGTTGTTTTAAAAGATACTGCATCTTTCTGTTCTGTATTTTAAATGTATTGATATGATACAGATTGATACATATAGAGATTTTCATAATGTCATTTATTTGTAATAGAATAGTACTCTGAAAAAATGTGTATAATAGTTAATGGAGGTGAAATTTTAGAATTTGGCCCTAAGATGATTTAATAGCTAGTGCAAAAATTGAGTGATTTTTAAAGATTGGACTAGATGATACTTCTTGTTTTGGAAAACCAACCAGCTTCTTACTTTATCCTGTAAATTAATAATTAATGCCTCCAAATACTTAATGTCCATTAATTGTTCTTTAGTGCTCTCTAGTGATTTTTGAAATGCAGTGCACAGTTTCTCTGTTTTATTAGAACTGTCTTTTTCTGAGATCATTTATGCTTTACTTGTATTAAATCAAGTAGCAGATAATAGATTTTTGGAAGGAGTCATTCTGCATTAGAATTTGACTGGCCTTATCAATATTTCTTCTTTCCTTCCCTCATTCAAGTTAGATGGGATCCTATGAAAAAGAGTGCAACAACTTGGTTTAGTTTAACTTTTTCAATTGCAGTCACTTTGCTGAAATTGAAAATGTATTTGAGAATGTCACAATCTACACTGATGTTCTTGAGCAATATGAAAAATATTACATAATGACATTTAGTGCTGAATAGAATTGTAGCATAATAGGAATTTATTTATTTATACATACATAATTACAGATTTGTTCAGTTCACCTAACAACAGGGAGGGGATTTTGTTTTGCATCTAGAAGCTTTTCTAGTTGTTTATTTTACCTTTACTCATACCTAGTGACCAAGATTTCATATTTATTTCTTTTCCTTCAGGGAGCCTAGAAAGGTTGTCCTACATCGAGGATCAACAGGTCTTGGGTTCAACATTGTTGGAGGAGAAGATGGAGAAGGAATTTTCATCTCTTTCATCCTTGCAGGAGGGCCAGCTGATCTGAGCGGGGAGCTTAGGAAAGGAGATCGTATAATTTCTGTAGGATTCTTTGTTTCTTTAATTTAAACAGCAGCAAAAGTTTCCCTCTCCCTGCATATTAATAATACCAATTATTGCTAAACAAAATTGTTATTAACTGAGCTAAATTTTAGGTAATGGAACAGATGCCAATATACTTCCAAGCTATCTTACATTGTATTTTGGAAGTTATTTAAGAGGAATTATATCCTTTTAACAGTAAAACTGATATTAAAGCACGTCTGTATTTTAGTTTGAACTATGAAAACTGCTTTTGGTCTAAAATGTGGAACACACATTTCTGCTTCAGTTTTTTTGTGATGCTGTTTTTAAATCTGCTGCACTGAAAACAATGCCAGATTTACAGAGAGTGTTGTCTGTCACTGGGTGTGGTGACAGCATGGTCTGTAGGCATTATTTGGCTGAGAAGGTCCCTGAACCATCACAAAAAGTAACATTCTCTATTTCTCCTTAAAAAGAAAAAAACACTCTTAAACAAGAAGAAAATTGACCATTCACTGAATGTTATACTATGATAATCTCAGTAATTCTTAAGAGGGGTGTATGTGAGAGAGGATTTTATTGACTTTTGATTTCAGGAACAATGCTGGGAACGGGAAATTCACATGACATAGAAACTACTTTGTATCCAGTTAATTTTTTTCCACAAATGTGTGTTCTGTGGTGATAAACACAAACATAAATTTTGGTAAAGTGCTTTTCTGTATTACTTGTAGGTAAATGGAGTAGATCTAAAAGCAGCAACCCATGAACAGGCAGCAGCAGCCCTGAAGAATGCAGGCCAAGCAGTGACTATTGTAGCTCAGTACCGTCCAGAAGGTAAGGGTTGCTTTATACATTCAACAAGAGAAACTCAGAGAAAGATAATCTACAGTGTCCTTCCATCAAACACATCTTCTGAAACAAATAATGTAATGGATATTGTCACATATAATTCAGCATAATTGCAAATTACCAGATTGGCGTATCTGCAAGTGTTGCTGCCATGACTTGCTACATTTCTTCACCATTACAGAATTTCTGTTTCTTCAGTAAATACTGCCACTGTCATAACATGAAAATTAATCCAGTAAATCCAGAATTTAATAGAAATACCCTGTTGTTCTTTCATATTTCCAATTGTCTTCATCCTTTTTATGGTAATTTATACGGTAATAGGAAGATAGAAGACTAATTCCTTCTTTGTTGTGTTGATTCAGATGATGTAAGGAGGCCATAAGGTTTTCATTCCTTGGTTTCACACTGAGCTGTTGTTTCTATTTATCCAGCAATTTCTTCTGGTCCAGATTAGACTACAGCTGATGCTGATTAACCATCCTTGTGTGTTCTGCAGAGCACTGCATCATCAATGCACGTATTTGTCCTCTTGTATTTCTGCAGCACATTTCAGATGCCTTTGTCTATTTGAAACTTCAAAAATTTAATTGTCTAAAATTAAATGCTTGAGTCTGTAAACTCATCTATTATTGGTATTATATATACTAAGAGTTTCTGTTGATTTATCAACTGTGATGATCAGAAGATTTCTCCAGTTTTGCTAAATTTGGTAGCCCAGCACTGAATCTTCCTTGCAGAGACTTGTCTGTTTGAAATTTTCCTTTAGCAGCACTGTCAAGGGGTAAGTGTAGGTGTCCATCAGGACTGGACATGGAGCAGGACTGCTGCTTTCATCTGTAGGTGGCTGATAGCAGCACACTTGTAGTTGTTCTTTATTTCTTATTTTCTGTCATGTTTCTTCTATCCTGATCTCATCAAACATTTGAAGCATTGGCTTTCACATTCCCCAACCCCACAACCTGCATCAACATCACATCTCTCCCTTACCCAGGAACTCTGTTCATAATAAGGCCAAATGATTGGTTTGTCTGCTTCCTGATCAAATCCCTGCAGCCAGCCCATGTTGCCAATGTCTGTAGTGTGTCAGGAGGCTGTATCTTGGTCACATGTTCCATCTGTACATTGGTGTGTTCCAGGATCCATTTTCTGAGAGTACTCACTCTGAGGCTGCCTTTTAAAAAAGAACAGTAAGGTCAGCATTGGTTCTGAAATAATTGCTTTGGCTTTGTTTCAGAATTGTCAAAATTTTCTGTTGATACACATTTGGTCCATTCTCTGCTTGGCTCTTCAGTGTTGTCATGGGTGGTTCAAATTGTTGTACCTTCTTGGTTCTTGGGTAGGAGCCCCACACCTTACTGAGAAATAAAATGTATGCTTTAATTTATCTCTGAGTTGTCCTTTTCAGCACCTGACCACTTTTTTTGTTCAAAGAGGTCGTTTATGGTCACTGTTCCTTCTGCCAGGAAGGCATGGTGAGGTGTGGCTCCTAGGAGAAGGACAAATGTTTCTCTGGTGTAGAATATGTGCTTCCAGGACTCAAACACTTTGTTTCCCTTGCCCAAGGATATATGCAGACTTTATACAAAATCAGCAGTTTTTCAGTCCTTTCTTTTTAGGATTCCAGGCTTTAAGATGAAAAGAATCTTTTCATACTTTGAAAGTCAAAACCTTTTAGAAGAAGAGTACTAAACATTTTGGACTATTTCTACTCTTTCTCAATTGGAAATAACACCTTTCTTCATTACCATTTGTACAAGTAGATGATTTATTTTCTTGCAATGTGTATTGAGGTTCTTGACTGACTGCTGAGATTTTGAGTCATTGCACAGAGATTTGCCCCGAGCAACATACACAGCCTCTTAGGAATTACTCAGTAACTGTCACTTGTAGATTTCAAGGCTAGAGCTATACTTATTCCTTCATGGCTATGGACCAGACTGTGCAGCTGAGCTGTATTGAGAATTCAGTTCTCAAAGACTTATAAGGCCCACTTTGGAGAAGTTACTCAAATTACCCGAGATTATGGGCAGACATCTGACAAATAATCAAAGAAAGGATTGATTTCTCCCCCTCCCCTCAGGATGCTTGGTCTGCATTGAGCATCTTTCCTTCTGAAGCAGTGGTATCCATTAGGAGTGAAGATATTAAAATCACATTAGGGCTCACTCTACCCTTTTGAGGTATGCCTTGAAGGAAAAGTGAAACTAGAAAATTGAGATAATTGTACTTTGGAGGCAAAGTATGAATTGACTCATGGCCAGCTTGCCTCAGAGAGCTCTAGTTACTGGTGTCTGACATCTCTGCCTTATTCTTACTCCCCATAAAGCAAGTTTGAATGGAAGTCCAGCTGTCAGTTTCATCAGGTCTGGTGTGGGAGGTAAATGGAATTAGATACTCATTGTTTACATCTTAGAGATTAGTAAAGAGACTGTTTCCTTAAAGGTTACTCTTTGTTTGCATAGGAAAGCAGTCTGTTTGTGATTTGACTTTTCAAATAGAAAATACCATCTGTGTGATTAAGTGCACTTGATTAAAGTGTGTGTGTTCTTTGGTCATCTTCAAATTTCCTAAATGATAGCTTCACATGGTAGTCCTTTCTCCTCATTAGATTCATTTAAATGGTAAACTTTTTATGTATATATGTATGTATGTTTTTATAATTATCCTCATTTTTTGTTTCTGCCATTTGGAAACAGGTTAACAAGTGTTAAAATATTCATAAAGTTGTTGTTCATTATTGGTGTTTCTCAAATGTCTTCATAAAGATGGAGAGCATCAGTTGTAACTGTTTGTATTGTATATGTGTTTTATTTTTATTTATGAATCCAGCAGGATTTTGTACAATATGCTGACAGCTAGGACAGATCAAGGAGATTCTAGACATCCATCAGGGTTCATTATAACTGAGTAAAGAGATTCAGTATGATAGGAGCATTTGGAAGACACATGGGACTGGCTCATTTCACTCCCTGTAATTGTTTATGACAGATTGTAAATTCATAGATGTGGTGGGGAATGCTAATTTATGTTTTTACATCCTATCACATTTCCTATTTTCCCATCATAAGTTTCCCATTTGTCTTTCTCCTCCTATTTTTGGGAAAAGAATATTTTTGCAAGCAGTCCTCTAATAGGAAAACCTGAATTAGGCTATAGGAAAATGAATCACTGGAAAACTCTTCTCATGTAAAAGCTTGAATTTTCCATATCTCTCTCTTCAAATCCATGGTAACTAAACTCTAATTGCTGGGTTTGGGGTAGGCTATTAGGGCTGAATGAAATTGATTTTATTGAATTTGGGCTCAAATTATGTAACCTCTGACTTTTCTTTCCCTTAAATCTCCACAATGTTCCTTGGTTATGGAATTGAGTGAAAACTGATGTGATTGTATTCTTTAAAATGTCATCCTGGCCATTCCTTTCGTTTCCAGGAGTGTTCAATAAATTTGAGAGATGCCTTTTAAAGTTTTTCTACTCCACTGAATTAAATTTCAGCAACTTGCCAGCACTCTTAGGGGCAAGTAAAAGCTGAACATGGAATGTGAGTGTGTTCTGCTGTTTACAGAAGTGGCTCATGTTTCAGCCTCCCCCACAATTGTGCTCAGTTGACCTAAGGCTTTCTCCTTGTAGACTCCAGGCTTTATCTTGCAACTTGCCAGGAGCTAATGTTGGAAACTGGTCACCTACTGGGTACATCATTCTGTGGTACATACATGCCATGGGTGCCATAGAGTCTCCCTTGTTGGACTGATCAGTGGGGTTGAACCTGTTGGAGCTGCATGCTGCAGAAGAGGGATATGTAGTAGATGAGCAGGAGTTTGTGAAAAAGTAATTATCATGTAGAAATATGATGGAGAAGTCAGGGTGTTGTTCTCATTTTCACCTTTATTTGGAAGCTTTTCCTTACTCCCTCGCTTGTACTACAAATTTCTACCTCCTTTCAAGACATCACTCATGAATAAAAGGGATTTTGCTTTACTGTGAATTCAACTGGAAAAGAAATACTGTGACCTGGAGCAGTTTCAAAGCAGGAGATGTTGCTTCAGTGCACAAAAGTGTTTTGATAAGCCATTTTAATTTGTAGTGGCTTCTGATCCATTTAATTTTCATGTTGCTCCCTGGCTCTGCAGGCACCTCAGTGCCACACTGCTGTGTCTCTGGGGTTCCTGCAGAGGTAGGATGGCAAGGAAGAATTGTAATGTTGGTGCAGAGGAATGAGAGGAAGCACTAAACAATTTGGATACATGTGTATCTCCTGGGAGTGGGGATTCAGAGTGGTCAGAATTATGGTCATGCTGCATAGCAGGGATACAGGAACTTGACTGCTTGAAGGGAATGTAGTGAGGAGAGAAGCAGCAAGGGGGAAGTGTAGGACTGCAGAGGCTTACAGTTCTTGGAGGGCTATGTTTCATATTGACATCCATTCATTCAAATTAGAAGGTCATCTGAAATGTAATAATAATGTTGCCTCAAAATTCAGAATATCTGGAAGGTTAGATTTTGCCATTCCGAAAAGGTATGAGGTGCCAGTGGGCTGCCATAACTGTATTATAGTTCGAGAGCATTTAAGTGTTTAAAAATAATAGAGCAGGCAAACAAATACATTAAAAATGTGAAAATATATTTGATTGAAATAGGATAGAAAATAATTCAGTGGGTTAAGCTTTCTATTGTAGGTATACTCTGCTAGATCAGAACTGAGCTGTATTAAGGATGTGGATAACATTAATTGCAGTTACATAAACTGTGAAGCCTGCTCTTGGAGGGCCTTGAAGAAGGCAGCAGGCCAAGTCTATTGACATCAGCAGTCATTTACTGGTCACTTCATCCTTCCCCAAAGCAGGGCAAAATTCAGATAAGCCTGTCATGACAAGAAAGGGTACCAATCCTTTCTGTTTCCCAAGGATTCACCTGACATACCAAAAAATAAAATTATACTATCTTTTCTGAATAGTAAGATGTTTAAGATCAGATTAGCTTCGTGTTCTTAGGTGATCTGGTGGATCAGTGTAAGATTAGGAGAAGGTGGAACCAAAACATTAAGAGAAGACTTCAAAGTATTTTTGTAAAGCAACTGCTTCTGAACCTGCATTCTTCATATAGGTAGTTAACACACATTCTTTTAGTTTTAATAATGGAAACTGTGTATTTTTCATTCTCTCTTGTCTTTAAAACAAATGACTCTAAAGAAAAAGGAGGAAACACAAAAGTTTTGTTAGCTCTCTGCTCAATGGCCAGTGTGTGGCTGATTTTTCTGTTTACAGTGCTGCATCTATGTACTGTTTTCTAGTGGAATTCAAAAGAGAATAACTGAACTCTGGGAAATGGTGCCATTTTCAAATGTATAAACTAAGATTGTTTTCTGAGCATTAGTATTCAAATACATTGTAAACCTGTCTGCAAAAGTCAGCTGGATTAGCATGAAGCCAATAATGCTTAGTTTTCAGTAATTGTTTTTTATCAAGGCTGAGCTTCTCTTACTTTCTAGATGAGAACATGAATTTTCTTAAACACAGGTGATTCAAAAGATCAGTGCATCCTGATTTCATAAAATGAAAAATTCTTAAAAATACAAAAAATAAAAATTAAAAAAAGTTTGCCCTGTGTTTGGGTATGTGGTCCCTGGTTTTCCAGGTTTCTGTTCCTGCTTGTTTTGTACCTGGTTCTACTCATTTGCAAGTAATCTAGATTAGTCAATTAGAGTATCTTCAAAACTGGACCCATTAAGATTAGAAAAAGGGTTTTACTATATATAGACCTGATAGACACTATAAGGCAGCTTACACATGTTTTAATCCTTTAAAACCTCACTCCTACTCTTTAATACACTAAATAAAATTGCTTGTGAATGCTTGCTAAGCCTTCAGCAACACTTTTAGTGGATTCAGCTCAGCAGTGACTGGACCTATTCTCTTTCTAGCAGTGACTGGACCTAGTCTCTTTCTGACTTTTCCAGGGTCTGTGGGAGGTGTTCTTAAATGAACACAAATGCAGTTTTTCTAATATTTTGAAATTTCTTTCAAAATTTCTTCTTTGAAGTGATTAATGAAATACAAGCTCATTAAACATTAGAGTGCATGAAAGTCACCAACAGCATGTGGAATTCATTGTGGTCTGTTCCAGGCAATGTTAATCTCAACTGACAAGCATTGCAGCAAACTAATATCTCCTCAAAAATGATTTATGGTGTTTGTATTGTGGTCCATGCATTTTAAAAGAAAATTGGAAGATCAATACAGGATCAGTGTGATGGTGGCCATCCTGACTACCAGACTCCAATTATCTCTTTGGAGGCAGCATGAAAAGGAAAATTGAATATTCAGAGAGTTGAGAAAAGAATATAAATCAGTAGTTATATAAATTGTCAGCCCAAGAGTCCTGCTTAGACAGATCCAATAGGTCCTGCTAAAGAGGGTTTTCCATAGACAGATGGGAAGAGGGAAGCAAGGGGCATGCTTTTTTAATTAAAGTGCACTTTTTCAGCTCTACGTGGGTTCAGTAGATGTAAGGATCTCTGCTCCTCTGCGCTGTGCTGCCATCTGTTCCCTGTGCGCACGTCCCAGCTTCCTTGAGTCGCTGTTCCTTCTGTGCTCTTTGCTGAATTTCCCATCCCTGGTGGAGCCTTCTGCTCTCCTGCCCCCTTTCTAAAATGTGTGTTCCAGACCAGATGCATTTTCATTGCAGCCTCATTTTCCTCTTCCCCTGCCTGCACAGACAATTCACCACTTTTCTGTGTATCTGTGTTTTGTTGCCCACCAGATGGGCAGTCCAGGAGTGTTTCAGTGATCAGATCCTTTCTGGAGTTCTGATTTTAAGTTCAGGTAAATATTGACATTGAAAACATTACAGATTTCTAGGTAAAATCACTTTAGCAGCTTGGAATCAGAGTAATCTTCCAGGATTTGCTAATCTTCCCTACTTTTTCTTCCACGCTATGGTATACATGCAGACATGAAATAGAGCAGATTTAGTCTAGTTTTGCACCATCTGCTTATCCAGTGTAATTTTAAATTTTAGACTTGAGCCCAGATGTGTTCATCCTCTGTTCTTAACAACTGATTATGTGTAAACCTGAGTAGGCTTTGGGTTTTTTCCTTTGGTGATGGTGGGGATCTGTTGGATAAATGCCATGAATTGAAGCAGGAGGTGCTTGTGCTTCCTTGATCTCTCTGACAGTAGATACTGTTCTGTCCCTGCCTCTAAACTTACTGGAAACTTTGAGAAAATTCTTGTCAAGAAAAGATGCCCTTGTTCTAATGTTCTTATTTTACTGTGTTTCATCGTAGTTTTGCTGCCTGATATCCTTTATTTGATGTATATCAGCAGCAGCTTTCTTAAAATTCAGACCTTAAAAGTTGATTTTAGGTGAAGTTTCATTTGCTGCTGTTTCATATACATCCAGTTTTGGAGCCTGACCAAATTCTTACTGAAAGTATTGAGAGGTTGAATTGTGTGATTTTCTTTTGGTTTTGATTTTCTTTTTGGGTGGGTGTCTGTGTTTCTTATACCCCCATATTTCTTATTAAAACAGTATTTCAGCATCTCAGTGTTTTGATGGCTGTGGAAATTGGAAGCGTATTTGTAGATGGAGTTCCAATGACCAGCCTGCTACATTTGGGTTAAAATCACTTTTACTTTTTCATATAAATAACTTATGCCCTTTCTGTTTGGTTACCCTGATAACACTACACCAGAAGTCAAACACATTCCTTCCCTGCCAAGCTCTTCATTTTCTGTTGACTGAGAAGGCAGAATGTCCTTTTTATCTTTTTCACTTTGCCTGTTCCAGCTCCAAATTTCTGGAATGTTGATGTGACTAACATTTCTTTAAAAGTTACATATTTATATGTGCATTGTATGATTTTGTCACAGCCACCTGCAGGTTTGTTCTACTGTTCACTGTGATTTAGGAGAACAAATATCAAATTTGTCATACACTATATATGGCTATTATGCATAACATAAGTAAGAAAGGAATTGTAAAGAAAGTAGTTCTCTAGCATTTGTGAGAATCTAGGGATGATAAGGAAAGTAAGAGATTGAAGATGCAAAAGGCACTTGATATCCAACTCTTCCTAAACAGAGATAGAAATATAACCTGTCCTAGACAAGGTAAATTAGCAGAGCTCACACTTTGCTTCATAAAGGTGATGTTGAACCAACCTTACTTTGCCAACAGGGCACAGGTGCTGCTCTTCTGGGTTTTTTGCTTTTCTAATGCCATCAGGAGTCCTACCACTGTCTTATCTTCTGTCTTCAGCATTAGTTTCAGCACCACTATACCTAAGACTAAGGTTTCTTTTTTTAAAACCCGAAATCCTGTGTACTTTTCAGCTCCAAACCCAATGATGGTGAGAATTGTATCCATCCTGTTCCTACCAAAACCTTCTGTTAAGAGGAATGTAACTCGAAATTTAGCTAGCTCTACATCAAAGGGGCTCACCAGATTCTGACTGCACAGTGCTTGAGCTTCTCCTAAATATGAAGTTTCTTGGCACTCCTTCTTTTTGAACATAAAGCCTTCTCAGTCCCAGCCCATTAGTTTCCTTTTTCTACTTTATTCATATGGCAGGAGCCTCTGTGGTGAAATTATTCTCCTCCTTACTCCTACAGATGTCCTTGTCATTCATTCAGCACTTACTTCCCAGGAGTTCTGATGAGAAAAATTAAATTAGTTCAGGAAGCTGTAACACCAGCAACCAGAGGATGAAATACAGGATAGAGTTATGCAATACTGGGAAGTAGCCTCCCTGGTAGCTCCCTTACATCTGTGTGCTACATAGGAGGAAGTCTGATTCTTCAATAAAAAAAATGACACATGATACAGAAATTTGTATTTTTTCCAGTAACTATTGCAAAGAGCTGCAGATATTTTTAGTATTGAACAGGCTGTAGCACAAGAAAATGCTGGGATTATCTGATCTTTTCCATGCTTACTTTCCTTTCACACAGGGGCTTACAAAAATCTTTTAGGTTTATCGTTTCTTGGGTATAAATGAGTAAAATGAGGTGATTTACCCAAGGCCCTGCAGGGCAGCAGTAGCACAGCAGGAGTGGGCTGTTCTCTCACTGCACCTGAGCCCTTCCCCTAAGGAATGCTGCTTTCTAAAAAAATGTCGTTTTCTTACATTCCTCTTTGGTTACTGTCCTGTTATCCTACATTCTTATGTTATTAGTGATAGCATTGGTACTGGTGGAAATAATGGTTTTGATTCTCTTCTCAAACAACCTCATCAGTTTGTTTTTAGTGCTGGTAAAATGTTTGGTCTGAAATTTATTTGTTAAAAGGCACTTGGTGCTATTTTAAAAACTAGGATATCTTAAAAGCTACTAGTTTTTGCTTATAAAGGACAAAATATTGTCATTATCTGGATAGGGTTAATTATAGATGCTAATGGTGTTCACTGTGTGTGGACAGAAAGGGCTACAGAAAATAATATGATAGAACATTCACGGTTTTTAGATGGCTGTTGAAGGAACCTTAGTTTAGAGATTTTCTCAAGATCTTTTATTTTAGAGCCCTCTCTCAGTCTTGCACGTGCCCTGGTGCCTGCAGGGAGTGAGGGTGCAGCTCAGGGGAGCAGCTCATTGCTGGTCCAGCAGCTGCCTGCGGCACACACCCCTGGCTCTCCCAGTCTTGACTTGTTATAAGCTGGCATCACGTGGTCTCCTGGGGAAGGTGGTGGCTGCACAACATTTCCTTTGACTAGGAGGGGTTTACAAGTGGATCTCTTGATCCTGAAGTCCAAACTATCCAGCTGAAGGAAAAACTTACTTGCTCTGAGTTCGTATTTTATGCTGACAGCATGTAAGTATCTCACTTCAGGAGATGGTTGTCCTGAAGAAGCAATTACTGTTTTCCTGCCTGTAGCTAAAATCAAATGCATTTAGCATAGTTTTATTAGTACACGGTGCTGCTTAAGAACACAATCCGTTTTTCCAGGATTAACATTGAACATAATTCTGTGGGGGCAGTTTGAATCTCTAATGCCGTTTACAAGTGGATTGAAATTCGTGCCAGAATTCTGGATATTTTTTTCCTTTCCTGAGCTCCTAGAGGAACATAGTCTTATTTCAGAAGATGTTTTGCATATTTCCCACCTTGTAATGTTAAATTCTTTATCTCAATCAAATCTGGTAATTTTGAAGTACAGACGTTTTTCACTTCCACTTCATAACATTTTAAATTTAAAATATGTAGTTCTTCATTATAAACATGTATTTCACATGTATGTTCCAAAGTTTCCTTTCTGTCGTGGATTAAAATTTATTATTGTTTTTTTATTACTATGAAATTGATAATTGTTAGTAGAAATGTTTGCCTTAATTTGAAAAAAATAGTTACTGTGAACTATAGATTACAGTCACAGAATTTTGAAGTCTAATATTCTTCTGTATTTTCTTTATGTAATCAAAATTATTTCGGTTCTTTTTCAATTTAATTGCTGAAGTTTGGCAGGAAATGAATTGCCATGGCTGTCTTTTTTACAGAATACAGTCGTTTTGAAGCTAAAATCCATGATTTACGGGAGCAGATGATGAACAGTAGCATTAGTTCAGGATCAGGATCTTTGCGAACCAGCCAGAAGAGATCTCTCTATGTCAGGTAATCATCTTTTTCATAGCATTGCTACTGTGTGTTTCTGCTTTCCTCTAGACTTACTGTTTTGGTATTTGCATACAATTACTTACTAAGTATTAATAAAGGGATACTTATATGCAAATATAATAAAAATAAAGTTTTATTTAGACTGCTTAATATAGCTGAAAAAGAAGTAATATCCCTGAGAACTCTATATGAACTTTGAAGAGTGGTGCTATTATTTGCTTTCTGTCCTTTGATTTGAGAGAGATGATAATCCTTCAGCAAAAACATGTATTTCTTCTTTAGGTCAGTGTATGTGAAGTCTAAAGAATTTGCTTAGTTCAGTTTACGTTTCTGTGACAGTAGTCTTCATATTCTCCCTTGTTCAGTACTTGAATTCAGTTTTCTAGTCTTCTCTTTCTTAAGGTTTGACAGATTTCCATCTTATTTCCATCAGCTTACTTTAATTGTTTTCTCAGCTTTATTAAGGAATCTTATTTCTTTATCCAATTGAATTTTTTTATGGATTATTTTTCCTTGGTAACCAAGAGAGAAAATGCAAAGCAAATGAACTGGGTATACCTCATTAATTTTTTCCTATCAAGTTAAACATAAAGGAGGCTGAAAGCAAGTGGAAACATAAGAACATGAAGCAGATGAAAAAATAGGTGGTTTCACAGGGAAATTATGTAGCTTGTTCATGTGTCACTCAACTCCTACATTTGTTATCATGCACTGATAAAGCATAACGTTTCAAGTATGGAACATGGGTAAAAGGATGGCATTTTAAAAAATAAATTGGTCTTTGAGTTCCCCAAATCATCTCATTTCTGGATTGAATCAGGGCCAGCAGTAGTCTCTTGGTAGGGGCCAGAATAAGAGCAGGTAAGCCTTCAAGTAGTTCTGATGTTTGGATTAAACATGATTTAAAATGGTGTAGGACCTCACTGCTTTACCTCCTAAAAGTAAGTGGGTTCAGGTGCTGTTGACTTTTCCCATCCAAAGCAGATAGTGTTTTGTTTGTGGTGTGTTCTGTCTTCTGAGCTGTGAGAAAGGAAACAAGTCATACACAAAGCAGTTTCCTGAGTAACTGCACCAATGCTGAGGCAAGTCATGGTCCTTTGTAACTATTTCTGAATGCTTGACACAAATGGAGCTAAATACTCATAGGGCTTCTGTTTAGCTTGACTCTAACAGGTAGTTTCTATGTTTTGACCTAATGTTTCAGTACCTAGATTCTGTTTTCTCAGATCTGAGCCTAATTTTCTTTTCTACTTCTGTTTGCCTTAAATATTTTGGGAGTCAAAATTAAATCTTTAAAAATAAGTGCCTTAAATACTGAAGCTAAGTTCTTGATACCACAGTTATCCATATATTTGATATATTGAATTTCCACAGGTAGGTAGGTGTACATATGGATATTGTGCCAAGATCTTCATTTCCATAATCCCAAGATTTATTGCTTTAGTTCTCATCATATAACTAAGCCTTAACAATTCTAAATGCTTTTATTTTGCATTCTATCACAACTGCAGAAAAGCTATTAAATAAAAATACCCTGAAAATCATCTCTGCTGCTTTCTCAAAATCATGGTAACAAATTAGGTAATAAAATCAGATACATTATTGTATCCCTGTAAACATGATACCTTTAGGACTAGTCTGCCTGCAGACAGCATTTTTTGGTATTATGTAATATTAAGGAAAAGGCAACTGTGTTTGCCTGAAAACACAATTTGGAGTAAAATGGCAGATTTTTCTTTGTAAATGTATGTATATAAAAAAATGATACACAGCAATTTAGGAAACAGCCCTTGGAGGGCAATACAAATACAGTTCAGCAGCAGCTCACTCCACTTGTCCTACTATCCCTCCATACCATCCCCCTGTCCCCAGCTAATCCAGATGTACTGATGTGTCTTCTCTTATTTTGCTTTGTATTTCTTATGGTCTTTGTTCTGAGACAGGTTCTCTCATAATAATGTTTCTGGGTTTGTATCTTATCTATATCTAGATATATATATGCTGATGTGGAGATTCAAAAAGCACCTGTGAGATTCTTCCATGGTATCAAGTTTCTGTGATAATACATGGAGAGAGAGTAAATCTGTTCCATATTTAATCTCATCTTCTATGGCAAGTCTCAGTCCGTAATGTGTGCAGCATTCAAAATCAAAAAATACTTTTACCTTTGTGCATTTTTCTGACCAGCACAATACATTCCAAATTCAAACAATGGTGTTGATTTGTGCTTGAATCAGAGCAAAAAATGGTTATGTCTCTAAGCTGAAGAAATGTAACAGTTTTAAAATGACTAAGAAATTTTAAATAAATCCTTTGGAAAAATAAAATCTGCTATTAGCAGCAGTCTAAATGTACTTGCCTGCACTTCAATTGGGCCATCTATGTTATTCTCACAGTTCAAACATTAAGTTTCAAACAACTTTCCCAGAAACTCAGACAAAGAAGAGAACCTTCTTTACCAAGCTGACCTTCATTTATTGCAAAATGGTAAAATTAATTCATATTTAATGAAATGAAACATAGAGATGCTTTGCTGCAGGAATTCCTGGTTGCTTTGTTTTTTGAAGAAATGCTTCAGTAAAACTTGGTCAGTGGTCTGTGATACTGGAAGTAATGAGTATGGCAGGTGAAAAGATATTCTGGAAAATTTGGCAATGTTGCACAGCCATTACATTTTTGGCTTTGAAGCATAAACACTCATGGAATATGCAACCTAATTTCAGTTCCTCTAGACTTGTGGATGAAGGAGATGGGTTACCTTTTCAGTGCTCTTTAGTTTCTGAGTAATACAAAGTGAAACAAAAGGAAGAACTTGGTGCTTTCTCTAGAAAATAATTTTTGGGACTTCCCATTTAAATTTAAATAGAACTTTACACTAAATATCATAGGTCTGAATTCAAAGCGGTAGTTGATGAGGATTGCTAAATTTATTTTGAAGTTAATTAGTGTTTATAATTTAAAATAAGTAAATGTGTAAAATTTTAATCTGTAATAAAAGTCTCCATACAGGAAGTTAATAGAAGCAGTATTTTTTATATTCCAGCTTGTAGATAAAGGCATCATCTGGGCTGTGAAGTGAGTTCTTGGTTGATGATGTGCTAGGCATACAGGAAAAGACATGTTAAATCACTTGAAAACAAAAGAAATTTCTGTTAATTCTCTTGGTTTTGAGGTCATTTATAGGATCATTAGCAGTTCCTGGTATTCCTATAAATGTTAGCTGCAGAGTTTTGTCACTATTGTGTGACACCTTAAACGATCTTTTTATAAAATTATCTTCATCAGCTTTGACTTTTTTGCCCAATAAAATGGGAAATATTTGATGAAACTTCCTTTAATTTTGCAAAATCTGCTCTGTGTACTCATTTATCTAGTTGGAAAAGCACATATTGGTAATAATGACTTTATCAATTTCTGCTGCCACTTCACTCCTGAGCATTTTTTCTCATGCAGTCAACATATATGTTAATGCTGTTAGGCCAAGCTCACAGCTTTTATAAATTTATATGCAAACTCAAAAATAGAAGTTAAAAGTGGAGCTGGTAGAAATCATTGCGTGAATGCTAACAAGAAATCTCAGGAAATAAATGTCATGATGCATGTAATTAATTCAGTGAAAATGTATACAACTTGAATTTGCATTGAAAGTACATACTGGATTATGTGAGGTTTATTTTGAGATATGAAATGATATTTGTCCAGAGTGTTTCTTGAACAAATGTGCAGAATAAATGTAGAGGAGTAACTACTTCCTGTCTGTATCATTTTCTTACCTGCAATATTTAGGCTGTTTCAAAGAAAAAAATGGTTCTGATTTCAAAAAAAAAAAAAAAATCAAGATTTTTTTTTTTCTTTTCTTTTTTTTTTTTTAATTTTATAGCCCAAGAAAGTCATGGTGTCTCAAATAACTCTGGTTTTGCAGTAGGTACTGAAGGTGACCTGGTCTAACAATATTTTGAATTTTTTCCCTGTAAACAATTTGTTATTGGTTATGAACAAATACAGTTCACTCAGTGCTTTGAGAAGGCAAAATTCACAAAGCTGAAAGTACAGTTTGGAGCAAACAGGCTTTGACTTACATGGGTCAAAAATTTCTGTGATATTAAAAATCTAACAGAAAAATGTATGCAAGACTAGTGTTTGGGATGAACAAACAAGCTGAATTTGGACAAGGAAAATGACACCATTTTAAATCATGACATTGTAATCTGTTGGTGCTACTTTGGTTTACACACGAGCTGGCAGATTAAAAAATGTTGAGGACAAGCACTTATTTCACACAGGTGAGGTTCATGAACTGTTTTCAAATGTAAAAGAAGAGTCTTTTAGAAGGCAGAACCTTAGCAGTATCTCTTGCTGTTTGCTAAGAGACTCCTGTCCTCTTTCATTTCCACATCCTTATTAAAACCTTGGCTGTGCCAGGGAAAAACATACTTCACATACCTTCATTTCCTCAGGGAACTTGTCCAGGTAGAAGATGATCCAAAATGCAGAAAAGATGTGACCTGTTAACCAGATCAGTTCCATAGTGTGATGGGCCATGTGCTTTTCCAGACAACTGTGCTTTCTTAAGCAAAAAGGGCAATGTTGTCAGTGGCATAAACCAATCTTGCTGTCAGAGGGAATGTTAATAAAACTGTAGTCACACAGCTGCTGTTCAGGTATTGTGAGTGCCTATTATTTGAAAACAGGCTTACCTTAGGAAAAATTACAAGAATCTCTCAAAATGGT
Source organism: Oenanthe melanoleuca (assembly GCF_029582105.1). Classification (NCBI taxonomy): domain Eukaryota; kingdom Metazoa; phylum Chordata; class Aves; order Passeriformes; family Muscicapidae; genus Oenanthe; species Oenanthe melanoleuca. The sequence goes on along the minus strand of NC_079343.1, from coordinate 12,558,992 downwards.
GAGGAATTTCCTGAAAGAATGTCCATAAGGTTCTCTGTCATTGGGTACTACATTAGCAAAGTGGTGACCAGTTCATATTTCTAAGTTGGAGTTTTTCCCTGTGAGCAGAATACTGACTTTTATTTTAAAGACTGTACTAAACTATGCTAAATTACTAAATAATTTCAATTTATAACTTGATTTGAAAATGTACTTTTCAGAACTTTTGACAGTCTTGTATGCTTTAAATACTTGCTTGTCTTTTTTAACCTAGGCTGACATGTAACTTGCTCTGTGCAAAGTACTTAACTGAATTGCAGGAGATGTCTTCTGTAGAGCTTTTGTAAGGCACTAGAGGTTTGCTCTGGATGAAGTTTTTCAGATTCATTAATGCTTAGAAGTGTGTGGGGGTACTGTACTACACATTCTGTGTGTGTATGAGAGAGTGTATTCAGCCTTCTTGTAAGTACCTGTCAGAATGATGCAATCATTTATGAATAGCACAGGCAGCTTGCTTCATATTTTGTGCTATTCATACTCTCCTGGCTTTTTCTTGCTTTTTTGCTATGTTTAATTTTTTCTTTTCAATGTAGAGCTCTTTTTGATTATGACAAGACTAAAGATAGTGGCCTCCCGAGTCAAGGATTGAACTTCAAATTTGGTGATATTCTCCATGTCATTAATGCTTCTGATGATGAATGGTGGCAAGCACGGCAGGTAACTCCAGATGGAGAAAGTGATGAAATTGGAGTTATCCCAAGCAAACGGAGGTATGTCATACTTTATTGACTTGGAGATGTCTGCCATTAAACATCTGATCTGATTAATACATATATCACTTATGCTTTTCTCTTTCCTGTTAATTCTGTACCAGATCAGTCACTTGTTTGATTCTCATTTACTCAATGAGAAGTTTTAATGAACACTATTTAGCCTTAGGAATTGTGTGCTGAGGTTAATAAAGGTGGTCCACATCCACCTTCTCTGTTCTCACTGTAAGTAAGTTGTGGTTTTAATAACATTACATGTGGGTTTAATATCAATTTAAAAATCATTTATGTATGAAAAGATGCAAAGTATGAATGGATTTTATGCAAATCATGACACTATCATGAATTCTTTCTACCCAGAACCTTGAAAACTGAAAAATCATTTTTTGGTAGCCAGAGCCAATGGAGATGAGGTTTTTGTTGTCATACTGGAGACTCAAATAAGAGTTTAGGTACTCTGAATCTTAATATCTGCTATTGACTGATAATTGAGGCTGTTCACTTACTGTGTTGTGTTTCCTCTTTGCACTCTATGGATTTATTGAACATATATAGCCACAAAATACTCCCAATACTCTCACAGCTCATCACTTGAGAAATAACAGTTTTCCATTAGCAGGCTTCCATTTTCTGAATACATCATAAGCAATAAAATGTGTAGTACAAAAGGTACACAAATATGCTTCTGTTGGAACAAGTGGTAACGACATTCTGGAGTTTTGCTGATTCTGACATTTTTGTGTGTGTTTTTATGGTAGAGTTGAGAAAAAGGAACGAGCTCGTTTGAAGACAGTGAAATTCAATTCCAAAACAAGAGGAGATAAAGGGGTGAGTTAATGAAGTGCTAATTACACCTGGCATTGTGAATGGTAACATTTTTCAGTGGTTTGTGTGTGGAGAATCACTTTAAGATCCGAGTGAAAAGACTAAATTCTATCAAATAGAAATGAAATAATTCTGAGCACCAAAGCAGCCTTTAATTGCTAAAACACTGCAAATTATTTAAAGAATTAATATACATATGAAATACATATGAAATACATATGCTTCCTAATACTGTAATTTAATAGGAGCTGTATATCCTAACCAAGTATTGAATAGTGCCATTTCTAACAGCTCTGCACCAGATGTGATTCTGAAATTTAAGAAAGAATTCCATAACCTTACCATTTCTACCAATAGTATGTGACAAGAAATTTCAGGACTTAGGCACATGCATTTTAGATGTAAGAGTCTTCTAAAGTAATAATATATTGCCATTTAAAAAAACCTGAAGTGTGCTTTAAGCTCCTGAGGAATCTATTTCTTAAAAAGTGATTATATTTTCAATTGCACTAATGCTGTAGCATTGGCTAGTTGTTATTGTAAATCCCACAAATGCTTTTTAGGAACGTATTTCAGTTACAATGTTTACATAACTTCAGAAGTCACATACATAAAATATTAAAGCTTCACTATTATATCCTGATAGTGTAGGACTGCAAAGTATAAAGACTCTACAATTCATATCTGCTACATGGCAAAGTTTTCAGTTGTTAATGAAATATCATGTTTATCCCCCTATAAATATTCGCTTAAAAGGAAAATCCATCTCTCTCACTACTTTCTGAGTCACAGTTATGGTACTGCCCTGGAGATTCACTGGATTATTTGCAGTATTTTTCTGTTTTGGTGCAATTGTAGTTTGGTATTGGAATAAAATGTTATCAATTGGCATGGTAATTTGAGTTTGCTTTTTAGAAGTCATATAAAGAGAGGCTTAAATACTTCAGATTATTTTCATTACATTAAGTAATTTTTCAAATGTTAGCATGTTCTTTGAAAGATAATTGGATGGTTTTAGAGTGTGTCTACCAATTAATTGCGAGCAGTTCATTACTGATGCGTTTGAAGTAGCGTTTTGACAAAAGCAGAGTTGGGGCACAGTCCCTGTGTACTGAGAGAGCACCAAAGCAGTGCATGGAATACTGAGTGGAAAAGCAACTACGCTTGCCATTGATGTAGAACTGCAGTCTCTTTCTTTAGTAACATTTCATTTTGCAAACACTTACACTGTTCAGTCTTTTGCTTCAGCTGTAAATGTTTTAACGTCAGAGTTTCTCCTTGAAGTATTCCTCCTGTATTTGTAATGATGATACTTTTCCCAGTAAGTTTGACTGCACTATACATGTCCTCAAGGACTGTGTGCCTTCCTGTGTCTGTGTGTGCTAACACTCCATAAGCAGGATGAAATACCAATTTTATACAGTTTTTGAAAATTTCTACATTAAGATCTTGAAGAGTAACCCTAGTGATGGCTAACATTAAAATCCATGTTCCTTTCATTGTAAGGAAAGCTAAAAAATCTGGAACAAAAATGGTTACATTTTATTCTTGTTTGTTCCTTTTGTATACATATTTATCTAATTTTCTGTGCTGCTTCTGATTTAATATATTCCTGCTTATGATGCTGGTGAATGATTGCCAATGGGCTTATGAAAAATTTAATGCAATTACTATGCATTTTCAACTAATAAGCAAATCCTTCTAGCTTTTTATAATCATGGTATCTTTTAAAAGTAATCTTTTGGCTAATCTTTTATGCAAAATCAATATAATATTACTTTTATTTTCTCTTTTTTTTGGCAATGGAACTGACTCTGACCATTATACATGCAGTATGTAAAGCTTCTTATTAGCTCAGGAAGACTTACTGTACAGAAAGTTAAAATATTATTGTGAAATATTTTCAAAATTATAATGAAGAACTTGATTATATTTTATGAAGTATAATAAATCAGCTACTCCTTTTAACAGTACAGATTGCACATTCTCACCACCTCAGCTAAACTGAACCATTTTAGCTTTATTACATTTGTCTCTTTTTACCAAACTGATGGACTTGAATGAAACAATTGTAGATGTGAATCTTTTACTTTTTGAATTTACATTACAGTATTTTTCAGTATACAGCAAGAATCTCCTTTGGACATATTTCTTTGTTGTCCTTATTCTCTAGATTACATTACCCTTCCTGGTTGTGAGAAATCATTTGCAGTGACTTGACTTCTGTTAGAGAAGGCCAGGAGGACCATAACATAAAAATTTGCCTGTGCCAAGAGTGATTCCTGCAGGCATATGATTGACTTGAAACTTGATCTTTGGTCTATGTGTCAGGTTGATAATTTACCAATTTTTAGAGTGGAACAACAGTTTTAGTCGAACACAGATGCAAGGCAATTAAAGGTTTTATGGATTTCTTCCTTAGCACAGTATTGTTATTTCCAGAGCTCAATGTCACTAATTGTGCTCCCATGGTACCATGTGCCTCTTTAATACCTTGTAATTTTAAGTAATTTTTAAAAAAACATTGGTAATGAAAATATCACTAGGTGTTTAAGTATCTGCTATTGCTAAGGACATCTGTATTAAAACAGATGGCCAGAAGAATTGTTAGTCCTGTAGCAGGATGCAGCTTTGGTGTAGGATAGGAGCACAACTATAGACATTCTCTTTAGGAAGGCCAAGTACTAGTTTTCAATTGTACCAAAAAATGTAGCCCATCACTTGAAAAAACTTTGTCCTGTTTGACCCCTAGTTGTCCCTGTAATTCATTCCATACTTAAGGCTGGTAGAAAGGATAATATGCTTTTTTGCAATATGCCTTTTGTGTTGCGAATAAAGGAATGTGAGCTCACATCAGCTGAAGAAAGACAAACAATTACTTGAAAGCTAAAAGGTTTCAAATTTTAGGTACAGGTGTTAATAGAATCTTGATTGCTTGATTTATTTTTTTTTAACAATACCTTTTAAAAGATGTTTCTGTGGTGCTTTTCTTACTTCTTGCTATAAGTAGGCTCTGCTTAGCTTAGAAATAAATAGTCCCCTACAGCACAGGGTCTCAAGGCCAAGTTGGGTATTTTCCTGTTTTGCCATCGTTTTTATTTGGTTTTTTTTGCAAACCAAATTACAAAAGTATGGCAAATTTTGTCTTTCCAAAACTGGTCAGATGAGTCACTTGTGCCTAAAGATGGAAGGGAATTTCTGCTGACTTTAAGTTAGCTGTGTTAGCTCTAGTTCTGGGCATAATTGCAATTAAAATATAACTGATTTATTTATACTTCAAGGTTTTTTATTGACTTGGAACATCAAATTAGAGGTGCTATAGTCACGTGATGTCTTCAGCAGAAGACATGGCAGGTATTACTAAAATCTGTGCTAATTACCTGTAAAGATACCTATATAGGAATGAAAATGCATTGATGCTCTCCATCACTTGGACAAGGATCACAATAATAGTTTATATTCACATGGATGTAAATGTCTATGTAAGTAACTCTAGAAATGTTTGTCGCAACTGAGATGCAGAAATTCTTCAGCAACATGAGCAGTTAATGTTAAAAGTTGCTGAACATGATCCTCAGTATAAAGGTGTAGAGGGTTTTTCATGTGGTAATTATAAGTGCACTCTTGAAAAACATAATTGCCACAATAAAGCAATGAAATTAGTTTGTGTCTTTTGGAAGGTAATAATTGCATTAGGACACAGACTTAGATAGAACAGAGTTATTCCTTTCAGTAAACTTGCAATAAATTGCAATAGTAAAACACTGATACAAGTTTTGGAGGTTTTTCTTTTTAGTTGGTTGGTAACACTGCCCACAGTACTTCTGATGTTCTGTTATAATATCAGCTGTTTGCAAAAGCCTCAGCTTTTTTTTTTTTTTTTTTTTTTTTTTTTTTAATTTAAGTACTGTAACCCCTAAATGAGAATATCAGTGGTTTAATTGACTTTCAGTCAATTAAATGTTAATGGTCTGGCCATCTTACAGCAGCCTAGTTTTCCACTTTTTTTAAACACTCACAGCATGCCTAAATTTGTGAAATACAGGCCGGGCTGTATAGGATGAACCAGTTTTCTCAATACTAAACACATGAAACATGGAGGATATGAGCAAAGTCATGATCCCAGTCTCTCTTTCTAATGAGCTGAGATGAGGGTTAAACTGAGATATGCACTGCATAATGTGGTTGTAGGAGTCAGCTTCCACAAAGCTGCTGGTCTGGGCCTTTGTTCACACAGACATTAGACATCCTTTGTTTTGCCCCTCCTTCTCTTCTTCAGCAGTCATTCAATGACAAGCGTAAAAAGAACCTCTTTTCCCGAAAATTTCCCTTCTACAAGAACAAGGACCAGAGTGAGCAGGAAACCAGTGATATTGACCGTAAGTATGTGGCACTGATGGAGAGCGCAGCGCAGTAGAAGGGCCTGCTAGACTGCACTAGGGTGTTACCAAGGAGACAGTTCCGTGAGCTGCAGCAGGCTCAGGGCCCGTGGTGCCATCCAGACTGCAAAACCACTGCAAACCTTTGCTGCTAAAATAAAACTTAACACAAGTATCCCAGTTTGAAATAAACTGGGCAGTGCTGTTGACTAACTGGAGGAGATAATTGCCTTCCAGTGCTGTCAGTGATGCTTCTCTGTTTCTGACTTAGAGAAGAAGGCACAGTATTCATGAAAGTAGAATGGAGTTTACCAGCTTCTCAAATCAGTCCCATGGACTGGTTTTTCAAAAATCATTTATTCTAATTTGATTTTCCTAGCGAAGAGATGTTATTCTGATTTTCTATATTCTCAAAATGTAGTTGCATAAATTTGCTAATTCAGACCAGGTTCAAAACAAACTCTGTTCTCTGCCATTGGCATTACTGATGGCACTTCATGTGCCAGTCAAGTCAAATTCTATAGACTTTTTTTCCCTGTGATGTTCTAGGAACTGTCTCCCGTCGTAGCCCCAATTTTATATATTACTGACAATTATTTTCTTTGTGATTGTCTTTTTATTGCTTGCCCTCTGGGGACTACTCTGCAGGAGGTCCCTGACGACATGGGATCAAAAGGCCTGAGTAAGTGATCAAAATACTCCCAAGTTATTTTAACCTCCATCTGAAAAATTACTACTTTTTTTTTTGACAGATCTCTTTGAGATTGGTGCTCTACTGGTATAAGGAGGTTGACTAAAACTGGTTCTTATGTTTTTCCTAGTTTGCAATATTTTGGAATTTTTGCTTTCAGGAACATGTAAAGTTTATGTGACTGTCACATTAGATTTTTTTTTTTTGTTTGTTTTCAGCTTACCAGTTCTTTCTTGTTTGTCCTTAACAGTACTGTGTTTTTAATTTTGTGATTATTGTTTAATGTTACTTATATCTTGTCCTCGTATTTTTATTTATTTTAAAATAACATTATGACTTTTTACAGTAATAGTACAACCACTGCCATGCTACTTTAACTAGTAACAGTTTTCATTCCTCTTTCTAGGTGACTGATGTTTACAGCTACTTAAAGAAAACTTTTTCCTTAACAAATGCCATGGGAGTTTTTCTGTCTGACTTGAACACTTATGATGCTTTTAGACCAGGTGGAGGGCTTAATAGGGGTGACTTGAAGCAGTTTTTTATTACTATTGGAATCCAGTAAGGTTCAAAAGTCGCTGCGTACTCTTAGCAGATCTTTTTGTGTGTACACATCCCACCACTAAATGTATTAAAATGACAAATAAAAAAAGCCAAGACCTTGCTTTCATCACAGATATTAAATACATACACTGTTAGACACTTATGCAATAGGAAAAGGAGACTCTATAAGGATGTGGCTAATGGTCATTAAGGATAGCATGTTTTCCCAAGGCATAACTGTAATGCACAGTGTTTGTGAAGTTACTTGTAAGGGCCAGTGTACTTCTGCACCTGTCCTCAATCGTGAAGTAGAAATTCTAGTAGCTGTAACATTCATTTTTCAATTCCGAAATGGCTGGTTTCAAAGGAATTCGTGGTCTAAACAAGAAGACTTTACTAAGCTTTATGGCCTTATGGTTTAGAACATAAGATCATAAGCAGCTTATGTGGCTTTATGATCATACCTAGTTTGAACTATGTAAGATGGTCCAGAAATCCTTAGCTGATTCTGTTCTAGAAACAATTGGTTTCTTGTCTGTTTTTCAGAACAGACTTTTAAAAACAGCCTTACCACACCTAATACAAGTTGAGTTACATGGTACACTGTATTTCCTCTAATATAATCCAGTATTTTCTCAACAATAGCCTAATGTAATCAGTAAATTGCCTGCATAAGAGTTGAAATGCATAATCCTAGGATTTTTTCACAACAAAATTCATACTCATGTGAAAACTTAAAAATTGTAGGGTTACATGTGAATTATGAGTGTACTTTTTGTAATCTTATTTTATGTGCTATTTAATGTTTTTCTTTTTATTAACACCAATTCCTTTCATATGAAATTAAGCTTGATCCTGAGAGCTATGAGAAGTACGTTAAAACTTTTATATGCAGTATGTATTGATTTCAGCACATTGATATGAGTATTGTCTTTCATCTGGATTTTTTTTTGTCAATTTTCTTTCTGTTTGACTCATGCCATTGGTGTATGTTCCTTATTTTTTTCCCATTGTGTTGCAATTTCAGAGCATGTAACCTCTAATGCCAGCGATAGTGAAAGTAGTTACCGTAAGTGTTTTTAAGTTCTTTGTTTATTCAGAACCTTTGTTTTGTAGCTCCTTCTTTGGTTTTGTTTGTCTGTCTTTTCTGGGTATTTACATGTTATATAGAACTTCCCAGTTAGCTTCAGGAGAAATCTGTGTTTATTTGGTGGAGTACTGCAAATTGTTCCATGTCTTTGTTTTTAAAACTCCCTAGAATCACTGCAAACCTCCTTTATGGATATTTTTATTGTCTGTGATTTTCTTCAGTTCAGCCTAATTTGAATCTACCCCTCTTTTTTTTTTTTTTTTTTTTTTTTTTTTTTTTTAATTACACAAGCTAGCTAAACTAAATTTAAATGTAAACTTAATGCTGACAAATATAATTATATGTAGCTGAGCCTTAATACTGGAAGTGTAACCAAACTGTGTAATCTGTTAAATAATGCTGCAACTATCTAAAGTCTTTCACAACTGGTACTCAGATTTAATATGTATATACTTCAGTGAAAGTACAGATAAGCAAACATGTATTTACCCTTGCTTTCAGCTCATTTATTTTGTGAAGTGTGGGTGCTTATTATGAACTGTCTTCAAAGCATACGACACACATTCACTGCTGGAATCAGTTTTGATAAATCAGCATGCCAGTTCTCTCTCTCTCTCTCTTTGAAGACGTAGTGTCTTCTAAATACCACACTCAGTTTGCTTTGACTACAAGCATAAGCTCCAGTAGTGTTTCCTATTACCTGAGCTGCAGCAGCACTCCATGCTGGTGGTGGGTAATAGGCTGCATGGTGCTGCTCTACTGGGCTTTGACATGCCTTAGACCAGAGCAAGAACTTGAATCCCACTATTCATTTCCAGTGAGCAGCTTCCCAGTAAGGTTGCAGTCTAGACCTGGAAGCCACAATAGACCAGAGCAGGACCATAGGAAGGTGGAGGGTATGAAGAGAAATACGAAAAGAAGGAACAGTGAAAGTCATGCAGTGGTTTGCTGCTCAGCTCCTGGCTGCCTGCTGTGTAATGGGCATTGCAGAAATGTGCAATTTATGTCAGGATAATAAGGAAGGTGGTTCATTAACAGATGTATCTGTCTGGCTGTAGATCTTTTCAGAGGTGATGAGCCACATTTTCTTCCAGATGATGACACTGAAGGAGAGAATGTATATAACGTATACAAAGGGCTGGTGGTGTTGCAGACTGTAATTGAAAAGAAACCAATTGAGGGAGGCATCTGTGTTCCCTGAGAATAACACAGAATTGAGCACACATAGAAATTGCCTTTGGCAATTTTTAATGACATACCATTAAAACTCTATAACTATGTCTGTTTCTTCTTAAATTTGCTGCTTCCCTCTCTTTGCTCACTTCCAAGGTTTTTCTGAGAGCTTGCTTTATTTACATTTAAAGCTCATTATTGGTACTACTAGTTAGTTTTTTTACTTAACTGTTACTTGAGAAGCCATGATTTTATTATGAATGTCATGGATTTGCTTATCTCAATGTGTAATTCCGAGCACTTTTTTATTAAAATATGATTTTAATTTCTTCTTACCGCTGTCTAATATGAAAGTTATCTTGATTACAGATGAGTACGGTTGTTCAAAAGGTTCATTCTATTAATACTAATTTTTCCAAAATATTGAAAAGCAGTGACAATATATACTTTTTGCCCTCAATCAGGGGATGCTTTTTATTTGTTCTTATCTCTTTAGTAGTTTGCATAACTAAATAACTAGCTCATACTCTTTGACCTTATAGTAATGTGACTTTTCCAAAGAAGTATCTAATGCTATGTGAGCTGGATCTTTCACAGATGAGTTGATAGTTGGTGATTCCCTATTCCTCTCCCTAGCCTAAAAAGGGTTCGGAAAGTATATACTGTCCTTCTAAAATCCATTTGCATGAGTAACTTTTTGAGATATTAAAATGTACAGGCTGCATGGTTTCATGTCTGTCTTAAGGTATTCCTCACTTGCAACAATTTAGGAAATTAAATTTTTCCTTCATGTATTGCTGTAGGACAATTTGATTGCAAATTTACTTCAAAATAAGAAAAATATTTCTGTTAATGAAATGGTAACATTTAGATTGAAAATATCAGTGGCATTTGCTTTGAAATAGAGACTAGATATATAGAAGCACTATATGCATTTATAAAAGCCTTCATTTGCCTTCTGTTTCTACATAAACTGTGATGTAGCCTTGGTATGTTACTTTGTCTGTTTTAAGTATAGTTTATCAACATCAAAGAATGTTCCAAAATTAGACAAGTGAAATATTGGAGGACTGTCTTTTCTTCAGTTCAAAGCAATGTCATTTTTAATTTGAGCTTGTGTCTTCAGAATTATAAATTCTGTGCTGTCAAAATTAATTTTTAGTTATTTCGTTGAAAGAAATTTTACTCAGAGATATCATGTTAGATCAAAAGTAATCTTTTAGAGAGACAGCAACTGAGGTATATTTCAAATGCTTTCACTAACATTTAAAAAGCCTACAGCTGTCCAAATTTAAGATTCAATTATTTTAGTTTCATTCACTGCTAATGTGCTTCCTGGAGCTGAGAACAATCCAAAGCATTCTTTGCTTTCAACTTTGTCTTTAAAAATTAATTGATAAAATATTAGTTTTTTAGTATATACAGTCATAGCTTTTTTGGTAGAATTAGAGTGGCTGAAGATGTTTATATAAATGCCAGTTCATGATAAAATTAATGGAATATCTGTACACCTTGACATAAATGGTTGCCAGCCATGTATAAATATGGAAAAATGTTATTGCAATAACAGCTGGCTTCAGAGTATGGAGAGCATTGCTGCTGCAGGTGGCATTGCTCTAGCAGTGAATGACAGCATGCATGCATTGCATCCAGGATACGTGGGGAACAGCACCTCAGCAATGCCTGAAAATTCTTCTGTGCTTGATGTCAGCTTGACATGCCAGCCTACACCAGGAAGTTATTTCTACTGTATGTGTCTTATGCTTTAAAGCTCGGTGTTTGGCTTAGCTTTGTGAGTTTTATAATTCATCGCTCTCAAAAGATGTCCCTCATCAGTATCATTGTAATGCTTATTGCTGAGCAGTGTCTGTATCATCATAGTCCATGGAATGACTCAGTTGAAATATGTTGCTGCAGGAAAAAAATACATTGATATGTCTTTGCATTTACATTTTAGGTGGCCAGGAGGAGTATGTGTTGTCATATGAACCAGTCAATCAACAAGAAGGTTTGTAGATCTCACTTAGTATAAAATAATCTGAATTGTTAGACTGCTTTACATGCCATTATGTACTAAGCACCAGGATAAACTTCTTCACCCTTTTTCACTTGTAACTTACTGTTATTCAAATGAATAAATCATAAAGGCATAAATTATTAAATAAAATCTCTAAATTATTTAGTGCAGAATCCAAATGTGTGCTGCTTCAATAATTTCTTGTGTGATTTATATTATGGAAAGAAAAGACAGTATGCTTAACAGCTTTGTCAGTGAGAACCTCATAAATTATAGTTTCTTCTGTTTCATATTGCTTTAGCATTCTCACTGCTTCTGTCACAGCAGAAAGTGTGTGAATAGATCATTTGTCCGTTTACCAACTTCAGTTGAAATGTCTCTAAACAATCTCCCATTTCTGTATGTTTTTTTTTATATGGTTAATTTGGTTAATAATTGCCAAGGGATTTTTTTCCAGAAAAAAAGTAAAATTTAATGAAATGAAAATAAAAATCAATAGGAGAAAATGTTTTCTCACTCTTGCATTTAAAAAAATGCTTTTTACTGATTTCCAGTGGAATGGTTTTGTGTCTTTTCACCTTGGTCTTGATTGTGATTCGCTGTGTGAATATAGACATAGAATTTTTCAGTTTTCCAAATCACTAGCACAGGTGCTACCAGATGAGTTACATTATTTGATACATAGTTCATATACTTGTGAATTATTCTGATGAAAGGAATGTCCTTTCTTAGAATAAGAGTATTTATCTGTTACCTATCAAATAAGGTGGCAGTCAAAGTAAATATACATCATGTATTAGCAGGAACTTCGAGTACCAAGATTTCATGTCTGGCTTCCTGCAGGGAGTGGTGTTGCCAAGTTGTTTTTAATAGCACTGTGGTGCATTCACCTATAGACTTTCCTCTGACTTGATAATCATGCACAAAGCCCCTAGTTTATCTTCCAGAAATCTTCCAGAAGTAGTAAAAATTGTTATACAAGGCTAAGAGAGACTGCATTATTTATATAATATAATTTGGAATATTGTAAGAAGCCAAATAAAATTATGGATGAGAAATGCTTGAATTAAGACCCTACCAGAAATTGGGAATTGGTAGCCCCCTTTGATGTGAAGTGATTTATGCCTAAAGTAGGAAACTGGAGTTTTGTCACCCTCACAGGAGAGCTGCTGATCTGTGTGTGCCCCATCACCAGAGGGGCTCACAAAGGGAGAAACAGCAAAGATGTTTGTTACTTAATTAATAAGTTAACAGATACTGGATTCAAGACATTCCTCTTATGAATATAGCAATACAGTGGAAAGGAAATAGCTCCGAGTCAAAATATATTTAATAGGCCAGACTTTAATTAATTGGTACTTACTTTTGCAGATAGATTGAAACTAAAATTAAAATTTGTACTGCTGAAGTTGCACGATCACGGCAACATACTTAGGCATTATTGTCTTAATGGCTCTTACAGTGTGATTAGACATAATCTGCTTAAACTTAATTTTCAGCCAAAATCCTCTGTTATAAATAATTAAACTACTTTTAAAAGGTACTACACTTAATTTTGTAAGGGTGTTAATAGTTACAGAAACATTTGAGTTGTTTGTATGGGTGTGCTTAATTGTGGTCTTAGAGGAAAAGGAGCTTCTCCCAGCACAGACACAGAATTTTATGAACTGTGCTGCTGTTTAGATGGCTCTTGGAATTGAAAAGATTTTCAAACCACCCATCTTTCCTTTTTCCATTAGAATTTAGGATGTTAGTTTGTGAAGAGGTTATTTTTTTCCCAAACGCTTCATAATTTAAGATAAATTTTCAATCACTGAGAATGGTGATTTGAAAGTAAAGGTCTATCATCTTACTATGACTATGGTATTAACTGATTGATGTTCCTAACATGTTTTTCTTCTCTTTAGAAGTACATTTAAGTATTAAAATCATTGCTATGTGAGAAATAAGAGTTCATCAAAATAAGCTAAGTTAACAATCATATGTAATATAACTGACATTATTCCTTTATGCTTCTTAGTGAGTTACACTCGACCTGTGATTGTTTTGGGACCCATGAAAGACAGAATAAATGATGACCTGATCTCAGAATTTCCAGACAAATTTGGCTCATGTGTTCCACGTAAGTCTCAGCAAATACTGAAGCATTTTAGATGATATTTTTCTCCTAATTGTTTACCATCCTCTGGGTTAAAAAAAAAAGCTAATATATTGTTTAAACTTCATAGACCTGTCTTAATATTGCCAATCTCATTGTGACAGTTTTGCAGCATAAATGGGAGACTTTTTGGATATTGTAGAGAAAAAAAATCACTGTTTTTTTGTTGTGCTTTAAAAACTACTGGTTTATATTTAAAGATACTACTAGACCAAAACGAGATTACGAGGTGGACGGACGTGATTACCATTTTGTCACTTCTCGAGAGCAAATGGAGAAGGATATTCAGGATCACAAATTCATTGAAGCTGGCCAGTACAATAATCATCTTTATGGAACAAGTGTCCAATCAGTGCGAGAAGTAGCAGAAAAGGTAAATCAGTGCCACTTCCTTTCATTTACTGAGGTGATTACATGCCTGTGCTGACAGGGAAAAAGAGAAGAATGGCAAAAAGCCATTAGGAACATTCTGACTTTTAGGAATTTGTATAAAACTAGAAATAAAGTGCATTGTCACAGATGCATTTAAGGAAATAATGAAGCTTTGAAATAATGAAAGCATCATGATTAAATTGTGGGAAAAGAGCAACCACAATGCGCAGTCTCATTTAGAAAGACTATAGATGAAATAATTGGAATTATAAGCTGATTAGCCTAGCTCACATACACAGATCATTAACTAAGAGTAGTGCTGGTGGAGTTAATTAATATGATTATCCTTTTGACATAGACCTGTGCAGAAGAAAACTTGCAAAAATGTTATTCTTTGTGTTCCTTATGGTTTTAGCTAACAAAAGGAAGAGAGTAAATGTAAAGAATTCAATTTTTAAAGTATTTTTTTCATAACTACCCATATATTTTGAAGATTGACCTTACTGTTTCTATCCCAAAGTGATTTGAATTAACTATTTCTTGCAAATTCTAATTATTTCTGAAATCTTACTGAAGTTGACTTGATCTGTCTGAAAAAAAAGTGGGGAAGAGTGTTTCTGAGAGTAAGGTGCTTGTCTTAAAGAAAATATTTTGGCGAAAAGTTTTTGTAAATGTTCTATGTTGAGTTGATGAATGTTGTTCTGCTGCTTACAAATCCAGTGCATTTACAGTAGCCAATGTTATCTGATCTCTATGAGAGAAGGACCAGCTATTTTCTAGGTGGGAACTCACAAGTGGGGGCATTGTCAGTCTGGACATGCAGAGGGTAAGTGTGGGTAGTAACCCATGTGCCACAGGGCTGTAGTTTAGTCCTCTGGAAAACTCTGTGTACCATTTTGACCAAATGGATGAGTATTGCTATTTCTGGCAACTGAATTTACTAGATGCAAAACCAGGGCAAACACAGTGAGATTGTGTGGGTCAAGTAATGTTTTCTTCGTCTGTCTTCGTCACCACATGGAATGGAACCTGGCCTCATGAGATATAGTGAGAAAAGGAAAGAAAAGAATATTAATTACAGAATTGTTTAAGTAAATGAGCAATACTTTGTATGGGAGGCTGAACAAAGCTGTGAAACTATCATATGTGGTTAAATGATGAAATTATTGAACAGCTTAAACATTATAAATCTGTTGGAGGTTGCTTTACTTGGTAGCAAAAATACAATCCTTCAGTTCCATCCTGGACCTGAAATTGGCTCTTTTATTTTCTTTATCTGTTGGGATTAGTAAGGTACAAAATTGCAATGAATCTTTCATAAATGGATACAAAGAACAAAGTATTCCCAGATGTCTCCATGCAGCTAAATTTCTTGCACAGGCACCATGGGACTTTGGGTAGATGCAGCAATTTCTCAGTTGCAGCTAACATTATTTTTCTAGGAAACAATGTCCTATCCTTCAAAACTTTACTTCAAAATCATGACTGCATTGACAGGGCTGCAAATTGGTTGATCTGGAACTACTCCCATCCTTGTATTCTTCTCCATCCGGCTGAATAGATGAGTCTTTTCAGTGGGTTTTATTGCTGGGATACAAAAGGTGATTTCCAAGTTTTCTACAATCAGTTTAGGAAAAGACAGAACAGAATTGACTGCTATTACCCCAAAAGAACCAGAAACAGTATTCTTAAAATAGCCTTCAGTTGTGTTCATTTGCCCATGCTTCCAGCTGATCCCTGTCTCTCTCATTTCTTACCCACAATGGACACAGCTAAAGATGCTTTCTGATGTCCTTGTTCAGTTATAGAAAGCACTGGCAGCTGTGTTGTGCTTCTCAATCAGATACACTGCAAGAAAGGAACTAAATTATATAAAATACTACTCTAAATGCACTGTGCAAAGAACAAATAGCTTCCATTTCATGGATGAAAACATGATTGTATCATGATGTACTTGTGTTTCTTTTCTTGCCTTTCAAATCTTCAAAGTCTTTCAAATCTGAAAAGAATTTTCATATCCTCTTTGCTTTGGAATCTTCAGTAGTTTGCAAATCTCTGTGTCTCGAGCCCACAGTTAATGCACATTCATTGTTGATTTGGAATAAACTGTCACAGTTATGTCCCATAAGGTCCAGCACAGGTACTGTGCTGGCTCTCTAGCCCTCTACCCTTTGGCTCCTGGCATAAGTTGTTGGGCCAAACACAGCAAATAGTGTTTTATTTGAAAAATAAAAAAGGACCAAGTAATGCTCTTAATTCTCAGTTCTTGGAGCATGTGCCACATTTAAAGACATAGACAGATCAGTACATGTAAAATACTCTGCTAGGACACACAGACATCTTTTTAAAATGTTACCAGTTGGCATCCAGACCCACAGGAAACATCTGTCAGCTGAAAGCAAACAGATACATAAATTGTTTGTGTGGGAAGAACACTTCTCTTTAAAAATTCCTGGAATAAAATTCTGATTTTCTTGGGAAAGAGACCAAATGCAAACAATCCTAGTTATTTCTTCTGCCAGGAAGCAGAAGCATGTCAGTAATTTCAGACATTACTCCAGGAATGATCTCCCAGGAGTTCAGGAATGGTGTTGTATGATATGAGTAACCTTTGATTATATGGTACCTGTGAGTTTGTATCCTGGCTCACAGATTTCTTCAATTCACATTGGTCTCCTGTGGAAGAAAAAGCTTTTAATGTAGTCACCCGAGAGTGCTTTTCTGTTTTCCTTCCACTGTACTCTTCTAAAATGACGGTATGCAAAATTAATCCTATGTTTCCTCAGAAAGGAAAGAAATAAAAATGTTTGAGGTGGAAATTAGCATATCTGAGATGAAAGGAGCTGAGAACAGGAACAGCTTGAGATGAAGCTGGAAAATTCTTTATAGAGGGAGAATAGAAAGGGGGAGGAAAGCAGCCTTACCACACTGTTTTCCAGCTACCCAAGGAAAGTCAAATTATGTTTGTTTCTCAAGAGATGAATGATAAATTAACACAAATAAATTGCATTCACCATCTCCAATGTGGTATTTGTACTGCCTGGTACCTGGAGGAGGAGAGGGCTTGTGTGCAGTTCCACCTGAATATGGTGGCATAGTTCCCTGCCAGCAGGGGTGGGCACTCCCTCAGGTATGCCAGTTAAATCATCTGGCTCCTCTCTAAACTGCATCTGTGACATGGTCACCTCCTTAAAGCATCCTCAAATTAGTGCTAAAACAAAGTGAAATAAAAAATTTTGGTGGTGTGGTTGAAGTCCAGCTGTTCCACTATCTGATTCTGCATTGCTGATTGGGCTGCAACCTGTGCTGGAGGAAGGAAGCAAAGAAGAAGGGTCAGGAACATCTCAGATGATGTGTGATCCAGTAGAGGAGATTGGGGGACCTTGTGCCAAAGTGGTAAAATCGCAGTATCATTGATACAAATACTCTAATTTTCTTTGTTTCGGTGGAGACATGTTTTCTCTTCTAAATTATTATGGTATGCTGCTTGTGACTTACACTTTGCTTAGTACCATTTTCCCTTCTCTCTCACTTTATAGGGTAAACATTGCATTCTTGATGTTTCTGGTAATGCGATCAAAAGGTTGCAGATTGCCCAGCTGTACCCAATCTCCATTTTTATTAAACCCAAAACAGTGGAAAATATCATGTGAGTAAAAGTACCTCAGGCTAATTTGTTTGAGACTGTTGTATTTGACAAGCCAGATGCAAATTATATGCAGACAGTTGTTATGTTTGTGTTTTAAATAATATTTAATTCCCAGAGTTAATTTTTAGAAACTTTAAGACGGGGCTTCTAATCCAAGTTAAAGTGCTTGAAAACGAATGTCATTGTGTTAAATTCCATGCAACATAATGCCAGAACAGCTCATTTCCAGTACAGTCCTTGCTTGGTGTCTTTAGGGTTTAATCCTTTTACTAGGATTAATACTCAAACAGGAGTTTAAAACTTTAAAGACTCCAAGTATTTGATAGTGGTTTATAGAAGGTATAATGTTCTCACTTTCAGGGAAATGAATAAACGCTTAACGGAAGAGCAAGCCAGGAAGACATTTGAGAGAGCCATGAAACTGGAGCAAGAATTTACTGAACACTTCACAGGTGTGTTTTGCTTGTGACTGCTCACTTGCCAGAGTTGAAATTTTATTGCTTCTAACACGGGGAGATTGGTCAAGTCATGACCTTCAGGAGCCTGGAAATGAACCCTCCTCCTTCCCATCCTGACAGGCAATTGCTCCTTTCCTTTCCCTTTTGTTCTCTTCTGCAGTGTTTTTGTGTTTGCTGCCCTGTTCATTTATTTTCTGTGGCATGACTTTTGCCCTGTTCTTGTCCCACATCTTATGTGGGCAGAGCTGTGAATGCAGCAGACTGCTCCAGCTGGGCAGAGACCCAGGATGGGCTGGTCCCTTCACAGAGGAGGAAGATAGAGGAACCAGTAAATTTCCTGCCCAGTCTTCCTGCTGCCTTGTTCTCTGCATTTAGTGCTACACAGTTGTCAGTTTATCTGAAGACTGCACGTTGCTCTTCCTATAGCTCTCTGTCTACACCCAGAAAGTCATGGGGCTCTCAACATATCTTGAAAATTCCTCCTATTATAGAGTCCCTTACCAAACATCTTGCAAATGTGTCCAGTGTGTTCAGAAAATTGGGCCAAAAAGAATACTGGAGGATGTGAATTGACTCAGGCAAATTGGAACATGTGGCTAGGAAAAGGTTAAAAACTCATCAGTTGTATATATATATACTTGATAGGACAGTGGAAGCCACTTCCTGTCCCCAAGGAAGTGCTTTGTGTGTCCTGCAGTACCACTCTGTGCTTCACTGCAGCACAGAAACCAGGAATGTCCACAGGTGTCTGCTCCTTCAGCAACCAGAAATCCTCCTGCCACTCTGAGGGGAAGGAGCAGCTTGGCGTGGAGCAGCCTGGGTTCTGCACCAACAAGAGGGATGATTGCTGATTGCCACATTATGTTTTGCAGCTATTGTCCAGGGAGACACTCTGGAAGAAATCTACAACCAAGTGAAACAGATCATAGAGGAACAGTCTGGTCCTTACATCTGGGTTCCAGCAAAGGAAAAATTATGAAAACAGATTTTTATTTTTCATTTTCTAACTGACATCACCTACTACATCTGACGACTCTTAAGCCCTTCCAGTGGAGCCTGCCTCTAGTTCTTTCCAGCGTGGTTCATACCCTAACCATCACATTCTGCAGTTCCCATAATGCTTTACATTTGGTGTCTCTCTTAGTTTAAATAATTTGTATTATTGTGTGTTGTTGGTTTGCCATTTTTCAAACATGACAGTGGAATGGCCTGACCAGCTATTAGTTTAGGGTGGGGGTGGGAGGGAATTGCTTGGTAAAATTCCTTAATGTTTAAGGGAAAGTAACTTTCAAAGATTTTTCAAAAAAACTTTATAGACATTCTTTTAAAATTTCTTAATAATTGAAAGAAAAGTTGTATTCAAGGAAGTTGTAAATTATGAGTAACTTTGCACGCTTAACTTTAATAGCATGGTTTGGTCAGGGCAATCAATTCAGGTTTTATTTTCTGAGTTCAATCCTATTGTCACGGTATCTTTTTTCTTTCCAGGCAGTTAGAAAGAAACTTTCAAATTTTGAGTTAGCATTTTCATTAAGTCCCATTACTACTTCTAAAGGGATATTCATTTTCATAATTTCATATGGATATTCTTATAATCTATTTTTTCATTTTTTGCCAATAAAATTGCTAGGGACAAAGATGTGTAATGTTTTTAATCTTCCTCATGAAACACTATTTATAGTGTGTTACAGAAATTCTTTATAGATAATGGTCATCACACTTTTTGAGCCTAAAAATAGGTTTAGGTGCTAGGAAACCTGTATTTTTCAGATGAATGCCAAATTTCCATTGGCAGTAATTCAGAAAACAGCTGCAGAGATGGTCATTAGGGCAATGAGAGAATGATTCATAGCCTAAAAATGTGTGTGTTCTTAGGGGTCAGATTTTAATGAATATTTTACCCACAATAACTGCCTATTTTGTTATAATAAATATATATATATTAAACTTTCTTTAACTAAACTCTGTAACTATGGGAATTATTTTCTTTACATAGTTGCGCACACGTATAAATATATATATATAAAATATATATTTTTCTTTTACCACCTACTCCTAGCTTTTTGTTTTGAATAAAAATAAAAAAACCAAATTAGAATTTACCTTCCTTAATCACGGAAAAATCAAATGGGCTGTGATGGCTGGGCATGAAGTCCAGGGAATATTAGTACAAGAAAAAAATACATGCAAGTTCTCCTCTTTTCTACGCAATTCCGGGTGTTTGTCTTCCCCTGTCCCCTTTGTAATATGCATGTCTTAACCAAAGGGAGAATTCAGAATCAACAATATATTTTTTTTTCTGTACGTGTTCGTCTCGGATTGCACAGGCATAAGATCTTCCATTTGCAATGCACAAACTTCTGTGCTGAATGTTATGAATACGTTGTACCAAAACCTTCAATAATGAAATTCTCTAATTCGTATTATTTGGTACCTGCCATTGCTTGTTTGCAACTGATTGTTTTTGAGAGGGATGTATTTATGGCAGTCATGGGGCAGTCACACAACCAAATCAGTTTGGTTTGTAAAGAATTATCAACACTATCCATTCCATTTGTTAGAAAGAGGAGAACAGCTAATAAACTTTATTGTACAATATATTTGTCAAGTGTGTTTTTAATTATGATAAATACAGGTGGTGTAGCACTGCAGAATAATTGACCAAGACTGTAAACGAAAATCAGGTGTTAGAGAAACACTGGTGGCCACATTGGGCTACTGAAGTGACTGCATTAAAATCAGGTTTAAACTTGTGACACAATTATTGCTGATGATGGGATGCTAATGAGGCTTGCAGGAGGTTAAAGCTGCTGGTGCATGCCCCAGAAGAGTTTCTGATTTTCAAGATCTGGGAAATCAGGTATGCTGTCTTTCTGAGAGTTCCTGCCCATGAAAGAGCATGGTGTACTGGATTGATGCAGCTTTTCATAAATAATGTCATAAATTTTTAAGATAGTTAGAAGTGTACTGTTGTCTCCCTCTTTGAAAGTGACTGAGGTGTCTTGTGAGGTATCTTAGAAGAGCAACTCTAAAAAAAAATAGAAGGATATGAATCTCTATCAAATCTGCAAACACATCTGAGATCTCTGTACTGTATACACTTCTTTTTACCTCTTTTTTAACCCATCAGAAAGAGCCCTGTTCAGCTGAGTAGGTCTGTGAGGAATTGCTCTTTCATATGTTGGAGTGTCTGAGTAGCTGTCACGGAACTTTGCCCCCAGGCACTTGTCCTGTAGTAGCCAGGTATCACCAAACACTCCATTCTGACTGAAGTCCACAGCAGTTACCTTGCACTGTTATCAGGGGGGAGTGAAAACAAGTCTTCAAGAAAACCCAAAGGACTCTGGAGTATTTGCTTTGCATTTTTAGTTTTGTTTGTTTCCGATGTTACCTTTGAGCACTGGCAGAGAAGTTGATTCTGAGAGCCCTGAAGCTCCTTGTTGTCTTACCTTGTGTAATTGTCAGGTTTTGCATTGCTTAGTGTTTCTCTGGGTCTCATTTTTCCAGCATTGGGTGCTGATATATCTTTAATTCTTGGGTACACTTTTCTGTATTATGCATTGTTTTACAATACATATGCTTTGTTAAAAGCTTCTAATTTAACAACTGGAGCAATTAGGAAATCCAAATGGCATAAATGGCATCATACTGATGCATTACCACTCTTTTGCTAGCTCAGTGAAGGTATTGTGGATTTTCTTCTTCCCTGATAACCCAACTATTTGCAATTGCTATACACATACATGCTTGTTAAAGTAAACTGGTTGCCCTCTATTATTATTGTAAATTATATTATTTCCTTGTTGGCATTTTTGCTAAATTGTGCTGAAAATTAGGTCTGGAAATTTAATGTCTCCTTAAAGCACAGATACTCATAGAATTAAAAATGAAATAAGAAAATTATCTAAATTTTGACGAACTGTGCTTGTGTGATTGATTAGAGAGGGCTGTGTTTAGAACAGACCTCCTGTACAAAAAGGCTGCTCTTCTGCCTTCTAAACCATTCCCATGGAGGATCAGAAGAACCACAGGAGAGCCCTGGTACCAGATTTGTGTCTTACTAATCCTGCCCTTGCAGTCTTAAGCAACTGGTGCTAGGACTGTCAGTCTTGTCATCTGTATATGAATGTAAGCCCTGAAGCCCTTTCTCCCTGATGTTTGCAGATGTTAATTTGGCCAGTAGGAAGGGTACAGGAAGGATCTGAGCAATCCTTGGGTCCTTGAAAACATTTGGAAATACTCCAGTGGCACCAGGTTATTCTTTAACACTTAAGACAGCAAAGGGGCAATTAATTGCAAATGCTTTTAGGGAGCCAAGAATCAGAGTTCAGCCATAAGGTTTTGTCTGGAGGGATCATTCTCTATTTTTTGAAATTTTTTGAAAATTGAAATAGCAATTAATTGACTCAGCTGTTGCCTTACAGGTGCTAGTCAGGGTTAGAGCTAGCATCCTGCCAAACTGCAGTCAGGTAGCTGATGAGTGCTGGAGGCATCCTGCCACACTCATGGCTGTACAGGGGGATGCACAAAGCTGTGTGGCTCACACTCTCCCTGGGTGTGAGGACTCACAAGACACAGCCCTTCTGTTTCTGAGCAGCACTCAATGGCTTTTATCTAAACAAAGTGTTAGAGGCAGCTAGTTCATTGACTAATAAGAAATACATAAAAGGGCGGCACAAATGAGCGGTTGCTCTATGAAAGTTACACTAAAATTCACAGTAACTTTTAACAGAGCTACTGTCAGCAGTTTTGATTCTTTCCAGGAGAGAATCTTTCCTGGGACTTCCCTTAGACCTTACAATAAGTCAGAATGATTCAGCTATTTTATAACAATTGCTGTTATATTTCAGGAAATGTGCACCTAGCGTGTCTTTACCACCTGTGGAGTGTACAGGCTTTGCTGTTGTAAGAGCCTGGACTTCTGATGATGGCTTTATGCAATTTGTGACAATGCTGAGAATGTGGCATCAAGTGACTTTCTATTCTGCAGGATAAACTGCTTACCTTGAATCTCCTCCTGCTTCCTGAGCCCCAGGTATAGGGAATACAGATCTCAGGGTGAGGATGTGCTTCCACAGCCCTGCCCCTGCCCTGTGTGCCCGTGGAGCGGTTCATTGAGTGAAGGCTGTGGGTGGTGCCAAGGCAGTAGCGACCTCATTGGTGCCTCAGGTATTTTGCAATTTCCAGGTCTGATGTTTTTTTCCAAGTGTAGAGGCAGTGTGAAGAGAGGCATGCTTTCTTTTCCAGCAGTCATTGCCAGGTGACGTGTGCCGAGGTAAGCAGGGTGTATTTATATTGTTGGACAAAGTGCATTGGCAATTGAATGCAACTGATTTTCACCTAAGACCAGGCTGGAGAGAGCACTCTTGCAGGAGCTCTGGGAGTTCTGAAGGCTGAAAAAAAATCACAGATCCCAACACATTTACCATGAAGAGCTCCAGAAATGTTTTCTATCTTCTCTTCTTTCATGCTGGTAAGTGTCCTCTAAATACTTTTACTGTGGCATGGGAACTCTGTGGAATGTGACAGAGCAGAAGGAAACTCGAACCACTTCAGAGCCAATCTCATATGGTCAGGAAAATAAACAGAAGCAGTAGAAAAGGCTGTATGGAACACCATGTATAGATCTTGATTAATTCGTGTCAAATGTTGTATTTCCTCAGCACTGAATCAGTTTTTCTGGTTCACTGGTGTCTGTTTTTCACAACAATGAGCAGTTCTATGACACTTTATAAAAATAGAAATAATTGTTTTATTTCACTTCTCATGCTCTATGCAGTATGTTGGCTTTCTCCTGTCACTCACAAACTGTATTGGTGAGTGCTTTTAATTTCACCAGAGGTGTAGGTGCTGTTTCTGAAGCACTCTTCAGTTCTTCAGAAAATAAATACTCCTAGTTAATTATTTTCTTTTTTTTCCACCCCATTTTTTTTCTGTTGAAAGCCCTTGATACTGTAGTAGTAGCAGCTGTATACATGGGTATTTGATAAGATGTTACACAATGTAGTACCATTACTTTGAGGAGTTATTGGGATACTTGTGAGTGATAGTTATGGGTGTGTTAGTACTCTGAGCATATTTCAAATGGAATTTGCCAGCTTCTTCCATTTCAAGCTTTATAAATATCTGCTGGTATACAGAAAGGCCAAAATTGAGAATAAACTTGGGGTTCAGACACTGATCTGATGTTTTAAGCTGGTTTTCCTTGGCAGTAGGAAGAGAGGCTAACTGCAGGCCTTGTCTGATCAAGCCCATTTCAGATGGGCTAACTTGCAAGGAAGGAGCCAGGATATTGCCCAGATCTGACTTTCTCCTAACCACAAACTTCAGCAATTTGGAAACAGACCAATAAAGACTTGGTTTTGATGAATGAGGAAAAAAACAAGAGATTCAAGCTCTTTCACTATTTTGGCTGAAATACAGAGCTAAATGAACTCTGTTTCAGGTATATGGCTAATGATTTTTTTCATAGAGTTTATGCTTTACCCCCTGTGTGTCTATATATAAAATCAGAATGCTGAGGCTGAAAAATGCACTTAGCACACATACACACTAAGATGTTAACTCCCCAGTTTAATTTCTATTTGCTTATGTTTATAAAAAGAAAACCCCCAAATGAAAATCAAGATTTTTCTTCCAGTCTCAAGGAATTAATGGTGAAAATTTCACCCCAATAGATGAGGAAGTACAACATTAAGTTTCTGTGAGGTGTATTTTTACCATGACCTGTTGTGCCTTTCTCCCAACCCTCTTGGTTCTCAGAATTCCTGCAGCTCAGAGGTGGGCAGTTGTTTCTCCCTCTACTGGCATATGCTGCCCTGAAAGCTTCCTGTAAGCTTGCCAAGTCTGACTTGGTGTTTGTTGACAGCAGTAGAGTTGGCTCTGTGTCGCAGAGGAGCAGCAAGCCAAACCCACTGTTTCAGTATTGGATCTTTTGGCATCAACAGTCTTGTTTAGTCTGCAGCCACTAAGTCAGGTGTGCACAGAGCACTATCGGGCACCAGCGGAGTCATTTTTAACTTGCACAGTCAGATGCTGCATGGCACTGGGGGGAAGCAGGGGGCAGTTAGAGCTATTAGAAAACCACATGATAAATGGTTTACAACAGACTCCAGCATTAAAAATGGAAATTGTAGACAAGCAGTGGAATGTTGTGTCCCTGCTTACGAAAATGCCCGTGCCTGTTTGTCAGTTAACCCACGCTCGCGTTTCCATTTCACCGCGCTGTCTGCGCACGATGACATCTCCCTACAAAAGGTGTTTGTAGCTTTGGCACTTAGGAGGGTGACGTTTGGGGCCACTGAAAGGCACCTTTCTTTGCTAATTAATGGAAATCTCCACTACTCAACTGAAGTCTTTTCATTCATGGTTCCGCCCTTCCCTTTTCCTGACTGTGGTTATGATCTCTTATGAAAGACTGTTTTGAAGGGCCAAGTTTACTTTTTAAGTTTTCATAATAAGCCTAGTGGCAAGGCTTTTAAGCACCTAAGGTTGCTTCTTAAATTCAGACCTATAAGGGCTGGTGCAGGACTCCAGATACTAACAAGCAATACTCAAGACAAGAGTTGTCTTTGGACAGTCTCTTTGGTCTTGTAGCATATAATTTTAAATAATAATTTCACATGGTTTTAACTTGATTAAGATGGTGTATTCTGCAAGGTGTTTAAAACAGTCTGGATGGCCTGATTTATTCCATGGTATCTGCATTTCTTATGTCAGAAACAAATGCCATTGGATTTCAGTATCTGCATCTGATCTTGTGGTCAGTCCAAAACAGCTTCAGTATTCATGTTAATTGAAATGAAAGTGGGAATCATCTCTAAGGACTCATAGTGAAGTGAGCCCTGATTTTTTTTCTGTCTTGGGGGAGAAGGAAAATGAAAGTTTGTCTCTGAATGGTAAGCTCTGTTACAAAGCTCTAATGGGTTTTGTAATATTTTCTCTTGGTGTTATGTTTGCAGCTTTCAGCCTGGAGCGTGTCCGGTGGTGCACGGTGTCTGAGCAAGAACTTTCCAAGTGTAATGACATGAGCAAGGCCTTTAGTGAGGCTGGCATCCTTCCCCCTCTGGAGTGTACAGCAGGGGGGTCAGCTGCTAACTGTACCCAGATGATCAAGGTGAGCTATGAGTGACACCAGTGTCATCAATTTAATTTCTCCATGTACCTAATAATAATCCCCTGGCAAGGTGCACAGTTCTGTGGTGAGGGTGTGGCCATCCAGGCAGCCATCCCTCTGCTTCCTGGCATTCATGGTTCTGACAAATCAAGGCATATCTTTTTTAAAAAGAAGCACAGAAGTATGCATATGAATTTGAATGTCAGAATGGCCCCATGTCATTTGTCTGGCTGCTCACATATGGCCAGTCATTAGGAACACAGCTAAGGTTTTAAATATTTCCTCCCAAATAGTAATCTTTGATTTGGGAGTTGTGTCAGATTTATTTAACAGATATTTAAGAAGGGATGGAGCTACAAGATGCAGACAGTAGTTAAAGCTGTACTGCTTAGGCACTAAGCAGATTCTACTTCGATAAACTCTGGCTCAAACTTTCATTTCAGGGTCCTGTTATGGAAATTGCTGTATAAACACATGAGCTGAGTGTAATCAAATCAACTCTCCCAATACTAAGTACAAGAGAGAGGCAAAGCAGCAAGTGGGGTGAGCAAAGGGCAAACCTCTGTATTAAGCTGTATTAATTCAGAGTGTGCTCACCTTCCAAAAGTAGCATGCCTCTGGGGAAGGTTTTAAAGACTGTGAACATGTGGATTTGCAAAATGATGTATACAAAAGAATTCCCTCCTTTGGAGAGGGTAGGAGGTAAAAAGTGGATATTGGAAGAAGTGTGGAGGCAGGTAATCATGGTTGTCAGGTAATCACTGGCACAGTGTGGGGAAGGGAAGGCTGGGCTGTGCTAATAATGAATGTTCTGTGTAGATATGCCCGAGAACCAGGTTTTTGTGGAGATGCAGCCTGTCAAGAACATGAGGTGCAGAGCAAGGAAAGAAGGTCTGAAAGAATAGTTTGAAGGAAGATGAGGCAGATGATTGTGTGGCTAAAAAAAAGGAACACATTTCAAAAACTGATATCTTGTAATTTTTGTCAATGAAGCAGAATGGTTGTCTGACTCCTAAGACTACCTCATTACCTCTTGATAAATACTGTTCTTGAGCAAAGGTGTCAAGACTATTGAAGAATGCTGAGAACAGATACTGATACAGATGTGGATCTTACCTTGGGATTAGACAGGACATTTTAATGTCAGATCTTCCCCAAACCACTTGGCTGCATTGCACAGAGGGACCCGTTAGACTCTGCAAAGCAGATTATATAAAGGGCTGATGAGTGTCTGCCTCTGAAATACTCAGCTCACAGAATTGCATTTGCAAGCCATTGGAAATAGCAGGCAGGCAGACAGCATGAGTAAGTTGCTTTCTGATAAAATGGATTTTCACTGGCTTCAGACAAGACTTTGTCCTTTAGATTTCTTTTCCCCCCCTTATGCTAATAATCTACTAGATATTCAAGCAGGCCTACTCTGTGTAGGACTGTGTGGAATCCCTGAGTTGGCATCTGCACTGAACTCTGATCTTTGAAGCCAAGAAGGGAGCAGGACACAGTGGCTTGAAGACGCAGATGCTGTAGTAACATTGCATAACTTGGACTTAGACCTGTGAATGTGTTAGCACATGGATAAAGGAAAAAACCTTTTTGATTGAAGGTGTGTAAAAATTAAGAAATACCTAAATATTTAACTAGAGAACCTGACAATATTTGCTGTGACCAGAGCTGATTTTCAGCAGGTCTTTAAAACACTTATGTAGGTAATTCTCAAATGTTGTGACACACAAAAATAAACTTCCTCTGAAAATAATGAAGACAGTATTGCCATCTCATGTATACTTACTAAAAAATTGTAGGTGAGTCCCAGGCTTTTGCTAAATTTATTGACAAATGCTTGCTGGAAAAAAAAAAGGCCATACTGCTGTAATGTAATCTCAGCAATAATTGTGTGTTATTTAATGGAGAGATGTGTGGCCTGAAAACTAATTCATGTTAAGTACAACAATAGACCTTTTATGTCTTGTTGTGCTATTTTTACAAAAGCTATTTATTAGAGGTTCTGTGTCAAAACAGAGCTCAAAGGTTCAGCTTTTCAGTCAGAAAAGTGCTATTTCCTATGAAATTATGGCCCTATAACATATCTCTGTGGCAGTCCTTTCCATTTTTTTATCTGCTCTACTTTCAGTTCACCACCAATTGTAGAAGCTCATTTTGTTCTCCCTGAACTAATTTTCCCTGAATTAGCCTTCTAATTCCCACCTCCTCTCCTGATAGGTGTCCCTCCTAAACCACAGGTTGTGTTTGATTCCTACACTGTCCTGTTCTCTGACCCTCACCAGTGGAATATCACATATGCTTATTCAGAAAGATTGTGTCTGTTCTTGAAGATTCAAATATCTCCCAACCCCAAATCTGCTTCAGGTTCCCTTGGATTTGTTCAGCTCTCATTCATGAGAAGCAGCTCTTAGGACATCTGTTGTTTAAGCAAATTGATGAATATCATCTTTTTTCCTCCTTCAAGCCAAACAAGTAAATTATTTCAAATTACATGGCAACTTCAAATCTGGTTTAGATGCCAACATCAGCATATTACCTGTGCTCTCACACAATCCCTTAGAAATGTTCAAGCTCTTTATGTGGTTCAGCCTGTGGGAAGTTGCTGTGGTGTGCTAGGCAGTCCCAGCCCTGCCCTGACCAGTGCTTTGCAAGCTCCCAAGGGATGGAGAAATGAAATGACCCCTCCAGGGCCAAACCAGAGGTTAAGCAAACTGATAAGAAACTTGGAATCAGCTTAGAAATGCAAAATGTCACACTGCTGATTATTTTCTTGGCAGTATCTTTCTGTGTGAAATGCCCTCTCCTGGCTCCCACAGGTTCAGTACCCAGTGGGAGCTGGTTCTGCTGCCAGGGGTGTGTACAGCAGTTGTCTGGCCTTGCTGCTGGGGGAGCCCCCATCCTGTGCTATCCAGAGCAATCCTGCAGCTGCAGCAGGATCCCAGCAAGCTTGGTGGTACCAGTCAACAGAAAATATCTGGTGGTGTTGGACACCTTCCCCAAAGAGGATGCCTCAGATTTGTATTCTCCCAGTTTGAACACTCTTTTTAGATACTTTCCTCCTTCTCATTTGTACCTGCTCCCCAACTCACAAAATGCATGTCTGGCTTGTGCTGAGCTACAAGCCAGCAGGCTCTAAGGGTGCTTTGGAGTGCACTTCAGCACTTGTAGCTCCAAAAGATATTATTTTGAACTATCTGTGTATGATCTAAAAATGTATCTACTTTATGTAAATCTTTAAGCATTGGGGCACTAGCTATAGATGTGAAAGAAATTTCAAATTTAAGGGCTGGGCTTTAAGATCCTGCAGAGAGCTGCAGCATCCATTTCTAAGGTTCCTTTGAGCTATTAAGACTAGTGAAACCATCATTGTGGAGGGCTGGTTTCTGCAATGCTTCTGTAGGAAGGCAGCTTTGAAGGTCTAAAATCCCTCTTGGTAAGAGTTGTTCATAAATTTGTGTGCCCTTAAAATAACTGGAAAAAAGAAAACACAAATGCATATTAACTAAGGGCTTCTTCTAAATGCATGGGTACTCTGGTTATTGATAACTACTCATAATTAAGCTTTAACATGTATTCTGCCCTTGTCTGCACAGGATGACTTGGCAGATGCAGTGACCCTCAATGGCCGTTTGATTTTCCAGGCTGGAAGGGAGCATGGTCTGAAACCTGTGGTTGGGGAAGTATATGATCAAGGTATATTCTGACTAAATACCTTTTAGATTACTTAAATGCATAAGAAAAAACTTGTATTTACTGTTTGCATTCTACTTGGAGTCTTCCTGAAGACTCTAAACAGTGGGCAGTGGTCAGGTTCCCTCCTGGTTGCTCCTGTAATAGACTGGGGAAACAGGAGACACAGGGCTGTGGCTGAGTCTGTCCTGAAGCATTTCTGTCATAAGTTTGTTGGATTGGTTTTTGTTTGGTTTTTACTGTCTCTCTGCTTTCTGTGTTCTCTATTCCCTACTTTTCAGATTAATGAGTTGTTAAGCATAAATCACTAGGTTTATCTCTCAGTCCTATACATCAGAATAATTAGATTTTGCTTTTACTAATGTATGATTACCTGCTGGAAGAAAGGAAGTACTGGATTCTGCTTCTTCTCTGGGTGACCTTAAGCTTTGAGTTCCTTTCATGACAGAGACAACAATTCAGTTGTGACTTGTCATCCTGACTAAGGGCTCAGTATCAACATGTTTGTGTAGTTCAGAGCTGGATGATATCCCCCTAACTTTAAGATGTAGGGGAAGGGAGAGCTCTGGAAGCAGTTTGCTGGCAGTGCTGTCCCATCACTCTGTTGTGAGATGGAGCTGGATTTGTTTTGTAGCTGAGGTGTAGTGTTACCTGGCCAAAGGCATCCTCAGAAGGATGTTGGGGTCAGTCCATAGGCTCTTAGATCATCTGCAGCAGCCTCCCACCCCATTAAACACATCATGACTCTGGTGAGGGACCTGTACTTTGGCTTCTCAAAATCAAATGGGCCTCAGGATCCAGAGGCTGACTATCTCCATTAGTCAGGCTATGAGGTCAAATCAGAGAAAGCTGGAAGATATTTAATTATTTCTGATCTAAATAAAGTCAGATTGAATGATCTTATGATCACTTCAAACTCTCAGCTCTTGACTCTGAGTTATATTAAACTGTAAAACAAAGAGAACGAAATCAGCTGTGATGCTCCAGAGACATCAGTTGACTCTGCTGTTACAAAATTAAGATCAACTGGGGAGTAAATGATACTGGTTTTAATTCAATCCAAATATATTTAGAGTCTCAGAAAACTTCTTCCTGAAAGGAACCTCGTTTTCAAAGCAGAGCAACCTCCAAAGTTAGTGCCGATTGCCTGTGGACTAATTGTGTCTGTTAATTTTATAAGACAATTCACATTGAAAAAATTACTGATTCACAGTCAGCAGGTTATCAGTAAGGATGTGAACACAGTGATTTCCTTGTGGGTAGGGAAGGCACAAGAGTCCAAAAATCATTGTATGTCACTGTAATGCTGCTGTGGGGCTACTTAGGTGGTTCTCTTTCTTCCTGTGCTGCAGAGATTGGAACTTCCTATTATGCTGTGGCTGTGGTGAGGAGGAGCTCCAACATCACCATCAACAGCCTGAAGGGTGTGCGCTCCTGTCACACCGGCATCAACAGGACTGCAGGCTGGGATGTGCCCGTGGGTTACCTCACTGACACTGGGCACCTGGCAGCAATGGGATGTGACCTTCCAAAAGGCAAGAGTTACAAGGCAAAGGTCTCTTCAGCAGTGCTCTCCAGTGGTCTTGGGACTGACTCTGTGTGTGTACAGAAATGTGCAACTCAGCTGCTGCTTTGTTCTTTGATGCTCCTTGTATGATCCTGATGTAGGTCTGATGAAGACTGCAGGGTTTTGGTTTTTTTAAACTTGGAAATCATCTTTTAAAAAGAAAATAACTTGTACCTTCTGGGTCTTTTTAGAGATGTAGTGTGTGGATGTGTTAAAATGAAATTGATCTTGTTTATTCGTGCTAAAAATGCCTCATTCTAATTTTGCATTTAGCTGTAAGTGACTATTTCAATGCAAGCTGTGTTCCTGGAGCAAATGGTGTGAACTATCCAAAATCCCTCTGTCAGCTCTGCAAAGGGGACTCAGAAGGACAGAACAAATGTGAACAAAATTCCCAAGAGCAATACTATGACTACAGTGGTGCTTTCAGGTAAAAATCATGTTTATAAATTTTTTTATTCTATACCCTCTCCATAGTCATCATGCTCAGGCCTCACTGACAGTAAACTGAAACTACAAAGCTTCCAGTTGATCTTGTTAAAAAATCTGTAGTTTTGTTAGGATAGCCATGCTTTTAACCTGACTGATCAAAAGTAATTCTTAACCCACTATTTCAGGTATTCATTCCTGAATATTAAAACCAAATGGATATTTAGCACATATACTGAGCAGGGAAAGCCCACTGCTATTTGCTTTGTCCAGCAGCTGTTGACACAATCTGAGTGTTTCAGCAAGCTTTACTGACTCATCTTTCCCAGTAAAACCTGATGATCTTTGGAGCCTGAGAGCTGAACTGCTGCCCTACTTGGCTATTTCAGTTATCCCACCTTAGCTGCTCTGAATTATCAAGTTGTTCTGCCCTCCATTTTTGCACACTAGCCTTTATTTTCTTCCTTTCTGTCTGTGTGCTGTGTTGCAGCTCCCAGTCCCTGAGTCATAGCATTAACAAGGGCAGAATTTGCTTATAAGAAGCACTTGCTCCTCCCTGTGTATTCCCCAAAGGATTGTGTGGCTGCCTGAGATACAGAACTGTCCTGGACAAAGAAGGTCATGGTGCTTGTCCTAGGCAGCACTGAACATGTTGTTCATATTCACCAAATGACAATGATAGTTTACTTCATGCTCTAACAGCCACTAGTCTCTGCCTTGAGCAAAACTCTCAGCAGAAGGAAATAGGTCAGTGTTTGTGGCTGATGGAACAGAGCACAGAGCCCTTGGGCTGTCAGCCAGCGGTGGCCAGAGCACAGGGGTTTTATAATGCATCTTTGTGGTTGCATTTATATTTATCAGGTGTTTGGCTGAAAATGCTGGAGAGGTTGCTTTTGTGAAGCACAGCACAGTGCCTGAATATACAGATGGTGAGTAATTCTGAAGCTTGTTGAATAATAACTGCAAGGTCTGAAATACAGTGTTTGTAATGACAATATAATATCAAATCTTTGATATATTTTGAATTGAGGAATCAGCAAAAAATGCTGAAATAGTGAAAACAGACTGAGGTGTGCACCAGGAGATAGAGATTAAAAAAAAAAAAAAAAAAAAAGCTTGATAGGTGGAAGATGGAATCTTAAGCTGCTTTTGGAAAGACATCTTCAACAGCAGAAAACCCTTTTTTTATAGACCTGGGCTGTTACATTGCTCCAGCCTGCTGAGGAATTCAGTGGAGAGAGTTAACTTTCCCTATCTGCCACTATGTGAAAACTACCATGAGCATAACATTGCTTTAGTGTCATGGATCTGTCTGACCCAGGGGAAAAAAAAACAACAAAAAAATGTTGTACATGATCATAAACTAGGGATGCTCTTGATACTGCTGCAGGCCCCAGTACAGCTCAGTGCAGTCTCACAAATGTTACAGGACCAAAGGACCACAAAGATGCGCTGTGCAGTCAGGAATAGTTCAGAGATGTGCAGGAGATGTGTTCTGCTCCACATGTGCAGGTGAGGCTCGGAGCCAGCAGCACCAGCCCCACCTGATGTCTGTTCCTTAAGCCCATCCTGTTGATTTCAGGGAGAAGCGGCTCCTCCTGGGCGCGGCGGCTCCGCTCCCGGGACTTCCAGCTGCTGTGCCGCGATGGAGGAAGAGCTGATGTGACAGAGTGGGGCAGATGCCACCTGGCCCGGGTCCCCGCTCGGGCTGTGGTTGTGCGGCCTGACACAGATGGGACAGTTCTCTTCCAGCTCCTAAACCAGGCACAGGTAGGAGGCCCTTTCTTCACTGCTGGAGGGTTCTCCCAGCTGTCTAACCAAACTGCAAACAGGCTATCTGAGCACCTCTGGCTCTGCGGGGTTTGAAGGGGTGTGGGATGTCACACATCCCAGAGAGACCAATGTGTGACAGGTGCTTCTTTCTTCTTTAACATTACAGCAAAGATTTAATGGGTTGGGTGCCAAGTTTCAGATGTTTGACTCTGCAGTCTACGGTGCCCAAAATCTTCTGTTCCGAGACGCCACCACAGAGCTTGTTGCAATCACAGCTCAGAATTACCAGGCATGGCTGGGTGATGACTATCTTCGTGCCTTGGAAGCCCTGAGCTGCAGCCCCAACAGTAAGTTGTGTATAGATTCCTCTTTATAAGCAAGAAAAAAAGATAGCTGATAACACAAATCATCTTGATTTATTTTCTTTTCATTCTTGGAGTGTTATGGCATGGGCAAAGGTCACTTTTCAACCTAGAAACAGTACTGCATTGCAGAACATTTTCCTGTGCAAATTGGCCAACTCTGTTACAAGATGCAGGTATTTTCTACCCTTTTTTGGTGTATGAGAGGCATTAATCTGGTAAGCTGCTACTGTTGCCTCGTACTTAATTTTTTACCTGCTGACAAGGGGAGATAATAATGTGCTGCTGCACAAATGCCCAGGTAGTCTATAAAAATGGATGAAAGGATTCCTAGCAGAGGATTTCTTCCCTAAGCTGAAGGAAACCCTCAGTTGATCTTTATTGAAGCATTATGGTCTTTCCTGCTATCAGAACAAAGTAGAAATTATTTGACATGCATTCCTTGCAACTGAGCCTCCCAGATGTGATCTGTGCTGTGGCAAAGCCCCTCACCTTCCTGATTTGTCTCTTCTGGGCATTGCTTTGTGACTGTCAGATGTGAGGAAGCTTGTGTTCAGGGTGGCTTTTTGCTGCACTTAACTAACATATTATAGCTGGGTTTAATGGTCAGCAATTGTAGGAATTGTTGTTCCTTTGCTATGGAGAGTTTTGCAGTGTTTGCCCTGGTTCCTGGTCAAGTGTAAGTCTGAGCTGGAGGGATGGGGAGCAACACAGAAGCAAATATTTTTAATAACATGTAGGGGACACATGAGAGTGGGCAGTGTGAATCCTCGCTGTCTATTGCAAAGAAAGTGAATGTAACATTTGGTTTTCAATTTTGTGCAGCAATACCAGAAAGCCTGAACTGGTGTGTTGTATCCACTGAGGAGATTTGGAAATGTGGTGAAATGGCTGTTGCCTTTAGAAAAAAGGATTTGAAGCCAGCAATTCAGTGTATTTCAGCTGAGACAAAGGAAAAGTGCATGGAGCTGATCCAGGTAGGCTGCTGCAATCCTTGTGCCATAAACCAGATGAACAGAAGCTGCTCTATGCTGGGTGGGTGGGGTTAGGTTAGTGCACTCACTTTGCTGACAAGTAGGAACACTGGATTTCAAGGAGATGGTTCTTTAGCAGTGTGATGCTCTTTTGCTGTAAGCCTTGCCCTTCCAGGTGCCACAGGTGTGACCATAAAGGTGTCATCATTGTAGCAGGGAAAGTATGTGCTGGGTTTTTTCACAGATATCCTATATTTTATTTTTCAGAAAAAGGAAAGTGATGTTGTAGTTCTGGGTGGAGCTGATATTTACACAGCTGGGAAGACATATGGCCTTGTACCAGCTGCAGGAGAAAGTTACTCTGGTAAGAAGATCCAGAAACATAAATATTGACTTTATTTTTCCAGGTTGTTTGAAAACAGCACTAAAAGCACAGTCCTTTGTTCCCAGCCCAGCTGGGAAAGCTGTTTTCAAACAGCTCACATCATGGATAGACAAGGATATGAGATGAGCTTCTACAGTGATGCTACTTTCATCTGTCCTGCTGCAGGACCAGGCTGGGTCTTTAGCAATTTTGAGTCTTTTGCCTCTTCATTTGTTTTTTGAATTCTGAAATAAAAACCATTTTCAGTGAAAAAAATCAGTATTCACCAAGGCAAAATATTTTTAAAGGAAGCAAAAATGCAGAAATTGCACAGTAGATTCTAGTTAGAAGCAAATTCTTCCTGTCACTGTGACTGCTTCAGAGTCACTGATTCAAAGAGGGCTTGTGTCCACAGTGTCACTAAGAGTGTTACAGAGTTTAAATTTGCTGCCAAACTCATAGAAGTTTTAATGCAGGTTTGAAGTTTTCACATAAAAATAACTTCTTGAAGAAATTTTCTGAGTTACTTTTCAGAGGTATGTATTTATAAGAGCTGATGGGAACAAGAACACTTTCATCATCTTTTCTGTAGATTATTCAGCTCAGGTGTGTAGCAGTACCAGCTTACAGAGCAGAGGTGAATGCAGCAGTGTGAGGCAGCCAAGTGCAGAGTAATTCCAGGTACCTCCATGCTGCCTGACTAGCAGATTGTTGGTGCAATTGAAGTTGCCACCTTAGAAGTGTAATGAATCCACAGATGATCACTGAGCTGTGGGAATGTTTAAGGGAAGCTCTAATGTGTTGTGTTTTTATATTTTACAAGCTAATGACAGCAGCAATGCATACTATGCTGTGGTGTTAGTGAAACGAAATCTGTCCAATGCATTCACCATCAGTGACCTGAAAGGGAAGAAGTCCTGCCACACAGGATTGGGGAGAAATGCTGGATGGAATATTCCCATTGGGATACTAATTAAGAGGGGGATTATTAAGAACAGAGACTGTAATATTCCTCAAGGTAAGACAACAGTATTACATATCAAAAAGATAGTAATAGTCTAATGATAAACTTTAATTAGGGAAGTGTTTGTGATATTTCATAGTTCCAATACACTGTTAGTTGTCATCTAGCTGACTAAATCCAGCTCTCAGCCTGGTAAGTGTAAGTTGTGCTTCAGCCCTCTGAGCATCCTACTGTCTTTCCACTGTATTAGCTCTAGACTGTCCATGTCCTTTTAACACTGAGATCTCAGAGCTTGCTACAGATGCCAGAGGAGAACCTTCACTTCCCTGACTGCTCCCCCAACACACGCCATTATCCTAAGCACTGATGATGCATCCCTCTGCCCTGGTCCAGGATTTTATTGCATTTATTTTCAAACTGCATTAGGTAATGAAACAATGTAGCCCAACAAGAAAAAGATCTGTAAACACGGAACTCCACATTCTAATTTTGCTTACCTATTTCTTATCTATCACCTAGGAAGCTCTTTGGTTTGATTACACAGTCAGCTAAATAGTGCTCTGAAAATATTTTAGAAGTTCTAGTTTGTGAACTCCAGTAAGGTAGCTATAATTTGTATTTCTAGTTCTACTGAAATCTCCATTGGTTATAACTTTATGATGTTATATCTGCTTTTTTTTGTGAAGAGTCCACACATTCCACTCCTTATATTGTTTTTGTCTTTCCCCAGCTGTGAGTGAGTTTTTCTCTGCCAGCTGTGTGCCCTCAGCTGAGCAGCACAATTACCCAGCAAAGCTCTGTCAGCTGTGTATTGGAGATGAGAGTGGAAACAACAAATGCAGTGCAAGTAGCCAAGAACGTTATTACAGCTACAGTGGAGCCTTCAGGTAACTGATGCCTACAGTTGTCATTTAGTGTGCCAGGCTGCCAAAATGCAAAGAGCACCTGGTGTCCATCCCAGTCAGCAGGTTATTGTTGCTGCAGCAGGTGCCATAGATGAGGTGGGATGTGTGTCCCCAGATGTCCTCACCAATGCAGGTATGGGTAAGGCATTGCACTGGCTCAGCACACAGCCTTTGCAGCTTCCTTCCTGTCCTTGCAGACAGCCAGGTGACCAACAGCCCAACCCATGTCTGTGAACAGAGCACCCACCTTCTGAGGACCAAATAGATGGTTGTTGGCCTCCAGTCTTGCTTTAATCTAGTGGGATAGGGAGTCTGCCACTCTGCATGGGCAGGTCATCCATAGGGAGCTCTAGCAGGGAAGCAGGCACACAGTAGCCAGGATCTGGCTGCTGTAAGTCCCTGCAGAGAGTGACAGGCTCGTGATGGGGAGCCTGGAGTCTTCACTATGATCCATTAGTGGCTGTAGCTGAAGGTAGATTTCTGTACAGCACAAATAGCTATGGCCAATGTTCAATTACCAAATCCTCTTCAAAACAAAGTATGTTAAAAATAGAGGGGGGAATATCAAATGGAATAAATACTTTGTGCAACAGTGTACATGTACAGATGGGGCCATACCCAAGGACTGTGAAACTCTTAGAAGTTAGAAGAAGGAGCACTTCCTTTTCCTGACCTTCACCTTGGAAGGTAACGGTGCATGTAACAGCTGGCAGAGAGCTGCCTTTTTCCTTCAGGGGAGGAGACTTCAACAGCAGCTGCCTGGTAAATAATGAAGTGTTAGATTTGGGTAACTACTGTTTGCAAATCTATTTAGTAGAGTCCAGCTGCTCTGATGGGTACATGCCTTGCAGGCAAACTCCAGATCCTCTGCTCTACTTCATGGACTAACAGAGCCAGCTCCCAGTCACCAGATGAATGAGCAACAAATGCTGTTACAGGATGTGTGAGCCTTGCTCATAATTCTAAGACTGTGCATTTGATAACAGTGCCCACACAGTCAAAATTTGTATGGAGGTCACTTCTCTGGTTTTTCTTACTAGCTTTGGGTCCAGTACATTTGTTTGCAGGAATGCTTGTAAAAAAATTGCATTCTAAACCCATGAGTTATTAAAAAAATGTGGTTCACATAAAGATCCTTTGAATTGAAAGCATTTATATCTTTGACTTCCTTTAGGTGCCTGGTAGAGGATTCTGGGGATGTGGCCTTTGTGAAGCACTCAACAGTGTTTGAGAACACAGATGGTACTTAATTTTACATGTCTCTTTATTATAAAGAAATTACTTTTTCTTGCTATTCATTCAACCATTCATTGCTTGACAATGACCAGTTTCTTTTTTTTTTTTTTTTTTTTTTTTTCCCCAGGTAAAAACACTGCTAGTTGGGCCCAAAAGTTGAAATCCAGTGATTTCCAGTTACTGTGTCCAAATGGTGCCCGTGCTGAAGTCACCCAGTTTGCCGACTGTCACCTGGCTCAGGTGCCAGCTCAGGCTGTTATGGTTCACCCAGATATCAATGTTTTTGCTCTGTATGGACTACTGGACCGAGCCCAGGTACTAATAATTCATTTATTTTTGGGGGCAGTTATAAATGGTCTTGCACAGTCCAAGGATAAAGACAATGGGACCATGCTGCCATATCCTGCCTCATGGCACTGGCAGCATGTGCACAGCCCTGTGGGGAGTGTGACACAGAAGGTAACTCACCCAGTAAAACCACCCTGGTGCAGAAGGAATTACAGCTTTTTGCCCAGCCACTGGTTGCAGTGGTAATTTCCCTGGAGCTTAAGGTGTTTTTCCATGGCTTTCCCCCATTTCTGCTTTACTTTGATATGTGCAAGAAACAGAGTATGTGCTAATGGTTTTCCAATCTTCCTTGGACTGCAGCAGAACTTTGCTGGGTTTGTTTATGC
Source organism: Oenanthe melanoleuca (assembly GCF_029582105.1). Lineage (NCBI taxonomy): Eukaryota > Metazoa > Chordata > Aves > Passeriformes > Muscicapidae > Oenanthe > Oenanthe melanoleuca. Next base: position 12,519,831 of record NC_079343.1, on the reverse strand, counting down.
TGCAGCCATGTACATGGTAAACCATGCAGGCTGAGTGTGCCTGGCTGTCACAGCGAGGTTCCTCCTTCTCCACCCTGAAGTTAATTAGTTCACAATTAAGACTGAGCAGTATCTCTGTGCTAGGCTTCAGTCATGCCTGTAACTCCTAGGCACCAAACCCTATATTGCACAACAATATTGAGGCATGAGAATTTTTTTACAGCTACAGCTCTTTTTCTAGATAATAACTAAAAACACAAAATCACAAATGCTGTTCTTGTAATTGCCAGTGGCAGAATTCTGTATCTGATCTACTGGAGCATCTAAAAGCAAACATGCAAGACAGATTCTGCAATTGTGTATGAATTTTTCATCTACAAAATGGTTCCTGTCATCTTTCATGCTGTATGACAGGAACATGGCACTTCATCTTGCAAAATGCTGAGAATTTTTCATTATTTTCAGGTCTACTTTGGAAATAGCAGCAATGGAAATGGATTCAAAATGTTTGATTCTTCAACTTTTCAGGGAAAAGACTTGATTTTTAAGGATTCTACTCTTGAGATTGTGCCAGTAGAAGAAAGGAGAACATACACAGACTGGTTGGGGAGTGAATATCTTGAGTCCCTTGAAGGGATGCAAACACCCCAGTGCTCTGGGGCAGGTAATAAGATACCACAATACTCACTCATGGCTGCTGTCATTCCCCTGCTTGTTTTATGTCAGATACAAGGCTTGGACTAGCACAGTCCAAGTGGAACTTCCAGGCCACCTCTGCCCTGCCACCTTCTCTTCAGAAAAGCTGCTGTCTGGATAACATGCTGTGCTACCATGTGAATGCCTCTTCCTGCCTCTTTGCAGGGCAAGTGCCAACAGCATCTGCTCATCAGGGAGTGGGGTAGGGCTAGAAGCTCTCCCTGTCTGTGTGGATGGGGTGGAATTTGGGGCAGAAACCAGCAATACAATATCAATATGGTTTTCAAGATCAGTCTTAAACTGGAGCATCTCTGCCATTGTTGCTGATATCGAACCACCCAGGATTCCCAAGAACTGTTAGATGGATTCCATGTTTCTGACCTGGAGAAGAATTTCTTGGAAGGCAATATCAAAACTCTTGTCTAGTGAATTCTCTCTCTAGTGGCCTCCTGGCTGGTTATGTTCAGACTCCACATCCCTGCTTTACCCATCCTACCGTGTTTCTCCTGAGCTCTATTGCTACAGAGGTAAGTGCACAGAGAATGGACAGGCTGTGAATAGAGGCCAGTCCAGCTTCTGCCATGGACAAAATCTTCTACCTTCCAGCAGAAGAAAGTAGGAGGAATTTCCAAAGTCACTGAATGAATAAGAAGCCCAGAGAGACTGGAAGGGGGACCACCCTTTGACAGAGAAAAGAACAAAACCAAATGTGAGCATCCACTGAGCTTATTGACTTTCCACACCCAGTGCTCTCATGGCTGGCCAGAGATGTCCTGTGTCTTTAGTTTGATGCAGCATTCATCAAGAACCTCATGACTGTCCTCCTTCCACACGGGGCAATCCTGAGTGCCTTGCGCATGAAAATTTTATTTGCTGTAGGTGAAACAAAGTACTTCACTAAAGTACTTTTACAGTAGAATGTAGCCATTTGTACTGGCTGTAGCATTCAGGTTTTATTTTTATCCATAGCTGCACTAACCACAGATCTTGCTGTGCTGCTGGCAGGCACTGTCCTCCTGACTGCAGAGACCACCTCATGATCCTGGGATGAACAGACATTTGGTGGAATAAAAACCTGGTAAAGCCAGATAGTAATCATGTAAATAAGTGAATATAGCAAATAAATATGAGAAGTAACCACATTTTAACCAGCCTAGTAGCTAAACTACTGCTTTCCTGGGACATGAAGATTTGCCTTTCCCTTTCACTGGCCACTGTTCCGTTGCTCCCAGTTCCTGGGGCTGGAGTGGGACACAGAGGGCTCCCCGCCCCGGCTGTGCCCCTGGGGCGGGTGTGTCTGTGAGGGAGCAGTGATGCCGTGCCCAGCACTCAAACCCGTGACTACTGGCAAGCTGTGCCCAGCTGTGGCCCCGCTGTGCTGCTGCTCCTTGTGCTTTTGGTCAATTATGAAACAGCGGCTGAGCAGGAGCCGGAGTGTGCCCAGGAAGGCCAGTGGCATCCTGTCTGGCCTGCATCAGGAACAGTGTGGCCAGCAGGATCTGGGCAGTGATTGTCCCCTGCACTTGGCACTGGTGAGGTGCATCTTGAGTGCTGTGTCCAGCTGTGGGCCCCTCTGTTCAGGAAGGACATTGAAGTGCTGGGATGTACCCAGAGAAGGGTCTGGAGCACAGGTCCCATGAGGGGCGGCTGAGGGGCTGGGGGTGTTTAGCCTGGAGGAGGCTCCAGGGTGACCTTATTCTGCTCTACGGCTCCCTGACAGGAGGGCTGTGCTCCCAGGCCGTAACAGGACGAGGGAATATACTCGTAGGACTCATACTCTCCAACTGTGCTGGGGGAGTTCAGGATGGGCACCCGGAGGAATCCACAGAAAGGGTGATTAGACACTGGAATGGATTGCCCGGGTGGTGGTGGAGGCACTTAAGGACAGACTGGCCGCGGTGTGGCTGACACGGCGGTGCTGGCCGCGGGTGGGCCCGGTGAGGCGGCCTCACTCCAGCCCCATTGATCCCGCGAGCCTCAGCCCGCGGAGGGCGCTGCGCATGCGCGCCGGGCTCCCGCTGCGGAGCCTCGTCCGCGCGCCGCGCGCCCCCTGCTGGGCGGCGTGAGGGGCCGGGGCCGCCATGGTGGCGCGGGCGCTGTGGGCGCTGCTGGCGGCGCTGCGGGCGGGCTGGTGCCTCCTGCCGCAGAGCGGGTACCTCCATCCCGACGAGTTCTTCCAGGCGCCCGAGGTCATGGCAGGTAAGGCGTGCGCCCGCGATGGGGTGGCCCCCGGCGGGCTCGAGGGGACGCGAAAAGCGGCGCCGCCACGGGCACCGTGTCCCGCATCGCCGGCCAGGCGGGTGTTCCTGAGGGATCCCGCCCTGTCACACAGCGAGTCCCGCAAGCCGGGCAGGAGAGGATCCGCAGAGCTGGCCAGGTGGGTGCGTTCCTGCTCTGTGCTGTCCACAGCGAGTGGCGCCTCGAGCTGCATTATAGTAACAGGCTTCTCGATGCCTTGTGAAAATGAATGGCACGCTCCTGAAAATGTCAAGATTGACACCAGTTTCAAAAGTTTAGGAGCTGCTCTGTATTGTCATACCTCTTATACCAAGTAGTATCCCTAATGCTGAATTACTGAATAAAATATATTATCTATGTATGTATTTTTCTCTTCCTTTGTAGGAGATATTTTAAACCTTCAGGTCTATTATCCATGGGAGTTCCTTTCCAGCTCTCCTTGCAGAACAGTTGTTTTCCCATTAATGACATCAGGAGTTATGTACTGGCTGATCAAATCTTTGCAGCAGTTGGACATATGTTCAAGTTGCATCAACAGCTACACTCTCCTTGTATCTCCTCGCCTGCTCTTTACAATCTTTTCTTTCATACTCGACTATAGTGTTTATCGATTGGCCTCTTTCTGGGAAGCAGATCCATGGAAAGCGCTGGTACTTCTTGCTGGATCGTATGTCACGCTGGTGTTTTATACAAGAACATTTACCAACACACTCGAAGGACTTCTCTTTGCTCTTCTCATGGTACTGGTTTCTTCAAGGAAGTCCAGTGGCAGCTCAGCAGAGCCTACAAGCAGCTCTCTCATAGGCATCGTAACAACTGCTGGGTTTTTCAACAGGCCAACCTTTCTGGCATTTGCTCTAATGCCCCTGCTTTACTGGGCTGGTTTAATTGTTGACTCTCAAAAGAGCATTAAAACTCTCATAAACCACTTTTTGAAGTTTATCCTATGTGCATGTTTTACCGCTTTTGTTTTCATAACTGCTGACACCTTCTATTTTACCTCTGTGAGCTTAGACAACCTCTACAGCACTAACAAGAGCAACCTAATTGAAGCAATAGTTCAATTACATGACAAAATGGTAATAACCCCCTTCAATTTTCTCAGCTATAATCTTAATCCTCATAATCTTGCACTGCATGGAAGTCACCCACGAGTTACACATTTTACAGTCAATGGACTAATGTTGTTTGGGATCTTACATATTCTGGCCATTGGTGCTGGCTTTAAAATGCTTAAGAAATATATCTGTCACTTAATGCTGGTCAGATGGTGTTACCGTGGGCTGCCTGGGCTGTTGGTGCATCCTGAGGGCAGTCCAACATTGCTGCTGTTTTATTTTGTTCCTCTGGCATTTCTCTCCCTGTTCAGTCACCAGGAGCCTCGGTTTCTCATCCCTCTCATCCTGCCGTTGGTGCTGTTCAGTGCATCACCAAACAGAGTTGTGAAATGGAAACTCCTCATTGTTCTGTTCAACCTTCTGGGGGCACTTCTGTTTGGGTGCTTACACCAGGGAGGGCTCATTCCCTGTTTGTTTCACTTGGAGCAGCTCATCCATTCCCCAGCGTCCTCAAGCCACCCGCAGCACTACACTCTGCTCTTTGCACACACCTACATGCCTCCAAGGTCTCTGCTCAATATCAAGAAGACAGATGCGCATGTGGAAGTCATTGACATGGCTGGGGCTGGAGAAGAAGCCCTCTGCCAGACAGTAGAGCAGCGAGCAAGCAACTTTACCTGCAGTGACTGTCATATCTTTATTATAATCCCTGGTACAGTCAGAGACACAATTACAAAATGTGGTGTCCCATTCAAGAACGAGACTTTGATATTTCCTCACTTATCAATGGAAGACCCACCACAAATATCTGTCCTATCCAGTGGAAATTGGAGGAGTCAGTTAGGACTTTACATACTTGAACTAAACAGAGATCATCAGAGCCTTTAGAACACAGTTTTAGTCTTTTACTTCATTTGGGTGCTGTCTGATGGTGGTGTGGGACCTTCCTCTTTTGTACACCTTCCTTTCAGTACCAGCAGTGGTACTAGGAGCTCTCCCATGTCTCTTTATTCCCACTCCTCACACTCTTAGGGTAGGGTAGTTCTGAATAGAAGCTGCTTAAAACTTGAATTACTCAGCCCTGTGGTGTTTCATATGAACTTTCGCAGTTCTCCTGATGAGAGAGGATGAAATCAGAGCCGACCAAAATTGTGATTGAAGCTTAGCTATTTCCGTGTGAGTTTTACTTTTGAAAGCTCTTATAATCTCTGACAGCATTTGGGGACTGTGGGGTGTTTACTGATAAGAGGCATTAATTCAGCTGCTGGAGAGAGGTTACAGGGTTAGTCAAAAGCTGGTCTGACTCAGTAATCTTTTATGTTCTTTAAAATTCATTAGACCAGACTGCAGTCACAGTACTGTACCACTGACTTGGGTGGGTCCACCGTGAAAAATCCCCAGCGTTGATCTGGCAGAATCTGATTTAGAACATGGAGGATGCTTCAGCCTAAGTACTTGTGCTAAATCCTAAAATCCAAGCTTTGCCTGTTTAGCCTTCCTTGCCACAGTTCCATCCTCGTGAACGTGCTAGCCACGTACCGCCCCGGGCAGCCCGGGAGGGCAGCGCTGGGAAGGCATTTAGCGTGCGCGGTGTTCCGCGGCTGCAGCTCGGGCACTCCCTCCCTTGCGCGCTCCTGCCGCTCGTCCCGCAGCTGCCGCTGCTCTGTCACGACTGTCACCCCGGCAGAGCGCACAGCAGGTCCTACGGGAGCTGCATCGAGGAGCTGTGCAGACAGAAAGCGGTAATGGCACTTCGTGCCAGTGGACCAGAAGCATCTCTGAACGGGCTCAGCACAGGGTCAGAGATCCCCCGGTTCTGCTGCCGTGGAGGGAAGGCAGCACCGAGGGAGGAGCCGCATCCCCTGCGCTCCCTCCCTGTGCACTAACTGCTTCCTGTTAAATCAGCTCAGTGGGAATGACAGCTCATATCCTGGCTTTCCACTGGAGAGCAGTCTCTTTTAAAACTGGACACCATAACTGGGCTTCAGCTACAATCTGTAGTTTTGCCTATGAGAACTGGATCCCAAAAACCTCCTGACGTGGCACATGCATTGTAGATCAACCTCTCTGAAACAAATCTGACACTTGAATTATTTCTGCTCACAAAGGTGATAATGCTTTTGGCAGTTCTTCACCCACACAACCTTACATAATGTCTTAAGACCCAGGTTTTCAACAGAGACAAGAATGATACAGATTGATGTCAAGCTCCAAGGACAATCTAGGAAAAATGAATGTGTGACTGCATTTTCCAAACTATAGGTATGACCTAGATGTTTAGGGAACATTGGTCTTGTTCTATTGTAAAGCATTTTGTCTTGTGTTCTCTGTATGTTCATCCCACATCCTTTATTCCTCACTGCTGGTCTGCCTGTAAATTAAAGATGAGTGTTTAGGGGAGGCAGGGGGAGAGAAGGGGCCTGTCTGTACTTGTGACTCACAAAGTCATGTAAGTAGCTGTAAAAGCATCATGACAGCAAATGTATTTTGCAAGTTAATTTTCTTTTTGCTCTCTTACACAACAGTGTGCCACATCTGGTACTCCATGTCCTGCTTTCCATTTTCAGTTTTCTTAACTTAAATCTTGAACATTATTTTCATAAAATTTACGAATTCTGTCACTCTGAGTGGGGTACATCTTGAACCTCGTGGAGGATGTAATGGAACACCAATCCCATGGGATGATGACTTCTACCACTGCACAGGTAACCTGCAGAGTCAGCAAGAGAACCTGGACTACAGATACCAGCTCAGATTAACAATATACTGCTTTTGTCTTGCCAGCCAGACCTTTGAGTTTACACTGTAGATGCTGTTTCTCCATCCATGCACACCTGGCTTTGCTGCTGGAGGTTTAGTTTTGCCAGTGATGCAGGAAACTGTATCTCAGACCACGTTCTTCTCACCTGTGATGATACAAGGAATGAAATGACCCTCCCCAGTTAACAGAGCCTCTACTCAGCTGGATCAAGCAGTGAAACATGCTCTGAAGGAAGGTTAACTGCTGTAGTGTCATAGAAGTCATCAGACCGGCATCTTAAGCAAACCTGCCCAATGCATTACACATGATAGATGCATCCTTTTCCATTATGTATCTGTATTTCCATTTTTATGTAGGGTGGCTGTATAGTTCATTTTTTCCCTGTAAATCTTCTTTGCTACAATAGACTTGAGGTGTGCTTTTAGGATAGCTACTGAATCCCTTTTACCTTCCTGTAAGATATGCCTTATCCTGTACATCATCATCAACACTTAAAACCCTTTTTGTAACAAAGCTGTATCAAATATAGAGTATTACTCCTGTCTACACAGACATTGTTACAGATACTCCCGTGAGAATTGTGGTTTTATTTCAAGTTTCTTATCAGCACTTAAAGTTACAATCTTCACAGCATTGTGGGTGATTATAAAGTGAGTCTGCTTGTTCCTGAGAACCGTGGAACGTGTATACTGTCTTCGAAATGGAAATCCATGAAACGGATGAGGAGCAGCTTCCCGTGTTCATGCTTTCCCGAGGAGTCTCTCCAGGCCATGCCATGTGGAACGCACCGTCCAGTCCGCAGCTCGTCATCCACAGCTCGGGCACCGCTGGAGTCCGGAGCGGCTGCCGGGGCCCCGCTGTCACCAGCGCCCGGGGCCCTTCTCCCGCCGGTTCCAACGCGCTCCGTGCGCTCGGCGCAGGGAAGCGGCGGCGGTTCCCGTCTCCCCCCGGGCGCTGTCCGCAGCTCCTACCGCTCGGAGCGGCGATCACGGCGCCGATCCGGGGCGGCCGCCGCGGCCCGGCCCGCGCGGCCACGGCCACCCCCGCGCGCGGGCGCCGTCCTTGATCTCGGCGAGGAAGGCGTCGCGCAGGCGAAGCAGGCGCGGGGCCAGGTCGCGCTGGCCGCGGGTGAGGGCGGCGGCGGTGACGCGGGCGGCGGCGCGGATGGGCCGCGACTCCGAGAGCCGCTCCACGAGCCGCGGGCTGGAGAGCAACAGCAGCAGCGCTCGCAGCAGCGCCATGGCCGCCGCTCTCGCGAGACCCGGCGCCCCCACACTCGAGAGGTGCCGCGCACCCCGCCCCGCCGAGCTCGCGAGAGCCCCGCAGCGCCCCGCCATTGGCTGCGCGCCCGGCGAGCGCGGGGCGCGTGCGCGGGGCGCGGGAAGGCGCCGAGAGGCGGCCGGACCCGGTGGTGTCGGTCCGTGCGGTGCTGGGCACAGCCGGGCCGGGCCGTGCTGGGTTGGGCTGGCCTCGAACGGGCCGGGCACGGCAGCGCCGCCATGAGCTTCAGCGGGACCCTGAGCATCCTGCGCAGCGACTCCTACGCCGAGCTTAGCCAGTACCGGGACCAGCATTTCCGGGTGAGCCGCGGCCGGGGGCGGGCGCCGCGCGGTCCGGCCGGGCCGGGCCGGGTCGGGCCGTGAGGTGACGCTGTGTCCTTGCGGCCCAGGGGACGCGGTACGACCAGGAGCGGCTGCTGAGGAAGAGCTGCACGCTGTACGTGGGGAACCTCTCCTTCTACACCACGGAGGAGCAGATCCACGAGCTCTTCGGCAAGAGCGGCGACATCAAGAAGGTCATCATGGGGCTGGACAAAGTGAAGAAAACCGCCTGCGGCTTCTGCTTCGTGGAGTATCCTTGTGCGGAGTGGCAAGAGCGGTCAGGGTGTGGGTGAACTGCTCTGCACTGCAGGCTCTGAGTCACGGGGGAGTTCTCCGAGGGTAAAATTAATCGTTTGCTAAAGTGTCTGGCGAGAGAGACCAATGCTGGGCTCACGGTTGGACTTGATAGTCTTACAGGTTTTTTCCAACTGTGATTCTGTGATTCGAGCATACACTGCATGTCGAGCGGGGTTAGCAGATTGCTTTCACTTTGATACTTTAACCCAGACATCTCTTAGGTAGTTGACCTCTGCAGTAAATTAATATTCTCCCTGCCGAGGTAAAAAGGGTCTTTCTTTTTGTACAAGCACACATGTAGAGTTTCTTTTGGCATCTTTCATCCCTGTCTGTGTGCATGTTTCTGAGGATCATTCTGTTACTGGTGCCAGTGAACTCACCAGAGGTGAAAGTTTGCAGCATGAACAGAGCATGTGTGGGGCCTCCCACTCTTTAGCAAGAGAACTTGGCTCTCTTAAATGTCAGCATGGTTGACAAACTTAACCCAGTATACGTATTTTTAATGCTTGAACTGTTGCATGTTCCTCCTTTTCACTAGCAGTTTTCTTAGTAGCTGGTGTAGCTTCATAAAAGTGGTTCAAATGAAGACTTGCTTTTGTAGGTGATTTGGTACTGTTCTTTTTTCCATGTGGTGAAAATAGAAGTCCATTTTTTTCATTAACCTATCCTAAGGTATTATGCCAGAGGAGATGCTGAAAATGCAATGCGATACATCAACGGGACCAGACTTGATGACAGGATCATAAGGACAGACTGGGATGCAGGATTTAAGGAGGGTAGGCAGTATGGCCGTGGAAGATCAGGGGGGCAGGTAAGTTGTTGTACAGCCTGGAGTTTTAAAGAAATGGTGACTTTGCCAAACTTCTTGGTTTTGAATGAACACAGAACAATTTCAGAAATAGCAGCTTAGGAGTCATTGTTTAAGATAACACTGGGAGACATCTGATCAATAGCAGTAGGAATAGATAACTTTTTCATAAATTTCACTTAAAAGTACTTGCAGAAACAGTTCTTGGCTGCCTGGGGAAACAATGCTTTTAAGTAAGCCCAGAAAATATAAGGGGCTGTCAGGAAAGCACAGGACAGCAGCTGGCTTACCCCAAGTGGAGCAGGTGACAGTGGCTTGTTCTGCCAAAGCCCAAGGCTTGTGTTGATTAGAGAGTCCCCAGACATGATGTAAGAGGAAGTTGGTTTATGCTGTTCTGGACTTCTGCATGATGCACTTTGCCTTCTGTTTGGTCAGTCAGCTCCATGTAGCCACTTAGGTGTTGTGATGTCAGTATGACTGTATTAATGGTGTAACGATTTTTGACAAATTTTTTTTCCTTGTCTCTTCCCTTTCTCCTTCCTTTGTTAGGTCCGAGATGAGTATCGGCAAGACTATGATGCTGGAAGAGGTGGCTATGGCAAAACTGTTCAGTGCCAGTGACTCCTCAGCTTCACAAGACAACCAAATCTGCATTGTAAATGTCCCTAGGCACAGAGTAGGTCTCTTGCACACAATTCACGGAAACTCCTATCCACGTTCCTGTGAGCACATCCTATGTTCAATACCTCTTCTGTTTTAATACCAGGATCCAAAGCATTGCAGAGGACCTGGGAGCAAGGCTTTAAGCATTGGAATGCTGAGGCTTTGGTCTCAAAATGCTGCTATACCTTACTGAAAGGAGTGAAGATGTTATGGTGCTTTATTTTTTCTCTGGCAAAACTTGATTATTCTACTGGGTTTTGTTTACATTGGTATCCCAGGGTGGAGAGCAGTGATAAAGGATGATTGGTGGTTTTTTTGCAGATGAAAGCAAAAGGCAAAGAGCCTGAAAAGGAAGTGTAATTTCTAGGGAAATTTTTCAAATTGTACAGAAGATTGTTATGTTCAGATTTTCTGGGGTTACTGGATTAGCATCCTTTTCTGCTCATGCTGTTCCTAGAACATTTACATGAACAGCCATAATAAAATCAGATTGAGTTCAGGAGTCATGAAGTTGAGAAGTGACTGAGCAGAGAGCAGGAAACAGACCTCTGCTGTCTTCTACAAAGTATAGTTGTGATTGCATGACAGAGAAGAACAAATTCAAGAATTACAGTACTATTATTTCACAGTTTGAGTATTAGTATTTTGTCCCATCTGGTAGCTCTCACAGCCTTAATATTTAAAGGGCAGTATCTTCCCTGTGCCTGTAAGGGTTGCATGAAGCCAAGTTACCCCCAAAATGGGATTTTTGTGAAACCAGGTTTATATGACAAAATTTCTTCCCAAAATAGGTTCTCTGTTTGAGAAACTTGATTTCAGATAACTTAGAAACACAAGAGTTTTGGGAGGAGCCTTGCTTTCTACTGAGCATGTGATAAGAATGGTAAAAAAATTCCAGAATTGCGTAGCTTGTGTTTTGGTTTTTCTCTTTCCATGCTGGGTCCTATTCATACTGCTTGTTGATGTGTTGGAATTTTGATGTATTGCAGACATAGGTTTAAAAAATATGGTCCCAAAATAAATTAAATTTACCTGCTAAAACAAAATAGTTTAAAAAGGGCTTTTTTGTTACAGTGCTTTGGAATTTTTTCATGGACTTCTGAGTTCCATGTAAATGACAATTCCTAAAGTTTTTTGCAAATACCTCGTTGTCCATGATCCTTATAAGCTTTCAGAGGTGTACAAAAGTTGATCTTTGCTCACTGAAGGTATTGTACAAAAATTTTGATGTGTGTCTTGCATACAGTTCATCCCAACTGTTTCTGTAAATGGAAAGATAAGTGAGATTGAGCAACTCCTTACTAAGGAAGTGTGGGTTTGATGTTTTTCGTCATGTAGACTAAAACTCGACTTTTGGGATCACATGGTGCTGGTCTGCAAATAAGATTTGAACAAAGTTACCTTTTCCAGTATAGTACATTTGATTATGAGTTTACAGTCTGTAATCTGCTGTCGAACACTGCTGAAGTTTATTTTACATTGTATCAATTTTGTATAAAAAGTATGTTACCAAAAGCTCTAAAGTCACTTTCTTTTAAATAAAGCTGCAACATTAAAATGGTTTGTTACTTTTTTTTTTTTTCCTTAACAGAATTAGTGAACTAAAAAAGGTGTATTCAGACTTTTGGTCACATCCTTCATTTTAGTCTCTTTTAAGATGGAAAGAATGAATATTCCTTTGATTGGATTTTCAGTCTGGTTCTGTTCTTACCTGGATTCTGAAAGGTGTTTGGTTAATGCTTTTCATTATGGTTTGAATTTCTTTGGATTACAGGACAGAAATTGTTTATTGATAGTGAAGTAAATGTGAAAGTCTTTGGTGTGTAAGAAGTAATTTTCAAGATGATCTTCCTTATAAAAATGAGGTTTAAAAGTTTTTTTTATTGTAAGTACTGCCAGTACTTCTCAAGTCATTCTCAAATGAGATGGAGGTGGTAATTGTCTGTCACAACAGTCACTGTTCTTTGCTGCTTATGTGCAATGGGTCTGAAATGAGTATGTTTTAAAGTGAGATTTTCTGTTTTGGGAGATACCAATCTCAATGGGATTTAAAACCACATGAACTCTTGTGAACTCTTAGAATCTCAAACGCTGGTATAGAAGAAATTGAACATGGTTTGACTGTTGCCTTCCATAATTGAAATCAGATCTGAACTTAGTGCATAATGAAAGGAACTGAATCAAGCCTTTGAAAGTTCTTTGGGGATTTATTCAGCCTTCTGACGTGCTGGTGCATTGTGATTAGGTTGTCTTGGAAGTATAGAATCTCCCATGTTTCTTGGACAAGCTACTTCTTTATGACTATAAACAATTTAATGGAAGTTCAAGCTCTGTGTTAGTGTTTCCAAGAACTTCATCATAATTAGCTACTTTCATGGAATTGTATTAATAAAAAAAGCAGCTGCTAAGAATATGAGTGGAAACTTGGATATGCCTGATGGAAGGGAGGCTGTTAGAAATTAGAACAGTGACAGCTTCAGTCTCTCCTTCAGACTGGTGCAGGCTCATGGGGTGATTTACATACCTCTTTTAGGCAGCAGTGGCTGCAAATAAGGTTTATATTCACAGCATTTGAGTTTTGGTATTACAGGGTAAAATCAGTGGAGTGTACAAGCAGTAGAGACATTTGTTTTCAATGACTGACACAATAATCACATTAGCAGTGTCTCACTGCAGACTCATTCCAAGGTGGTCTGTGTGTTAGGTTACTTCACTGCCCCGTGCAGCAGACAAGTTCCTTCTTAGGTTGGTGCAGGCACAACTGTTGGTGTTAATGGTCCCTTCTACACAGACAATTCCGAAAAAAATACTGAAACTATTTAAGCTAATATCCAGCACCTCATCTTCCACATCTTGTCAGACTGTAAAGGAAAAGATTGATAAAAACTACTAAAATTGACATGGTTTGTTCATGGTTTCATTTCTCAAGGAAAGACAATCCTAGTCAAAAGAGTGCAGTCCAGAGACTGCTCATAAACTCTTGTCCATTTGAGTTTCTAAAGCACAAGTTGTACCTTATGCCAGAGCACATAAATTAAGACAAAGTAGGGTGTGCATTTTTCTTTGTACACTCAGGTTTCTGCTCCTAGCTGATTGTATTTGGTACTTTCAGGTAAGTCTAGGACCATACCCCTGTAGGTGATCTATCAAAAAATTGATGGAGATGGTGGGGGGAGCTGTCCTGGGCTTCAAAACACTGTGTTTTTGAATCCATGAAATTATAGTATTTGTACATTAAGACTATATAACTATGTACATAAGCCTATGTAACTAACTGCACAAAAATATGAAGTATATTGCACTTCTGCCAGTAGAGGACAGAATTATATGAGAAGAAAGTTTCCTGATCTCCTGAAAGAAGGAGAGATCAGTTCTTGTGTCAGAGTTCCACAATTTATGAGGATGACCTTCCTGCCACTCTGCTTCCTAACCTGCTTTCTGAGACAACAATGTGCTTTACTTCACTGAGGTAGTATTATTCTCTAAGGTCATTTTTGCTTTCACTTGAAGGCCATTCAAGTGTCTGTTTGGGTTGTTTACAGAAACAAAAAAAGAAAAGATAAATAGGAAGCTTCTTTGCAGCTCGGAGTAGCTGGTGAGTTCAGATGTGATGGAATGTTCCTTTCAGCAGGAGGATGAAGTTTGAGTGTGGAGCAGGTGAGGTGCCCGTGACCCCTCTGGTGGTGACATCGCCACCGGCGGGGGGCGGCTGCTGGCAGCCGGGCAGGGGCTGCGGTTGTGCTGCTGAGATTTTGCCTCGATTTGGTTGTTATTCTGTTACCTTCCAACCAAGTCTAGGCAAAGCCAGTTGTTTCTGCCCTGACAGGAAAAACTGCCACTGTTCCAGAAGCTGTATGAGGGGCTGAGTCAGTATTTCAGGCACCAAGTTGCATAATGTGAAATATCTTCCATCAAAAAACAGTGTGAATTAAGGTTTCCTCAGTTAGTGACTGAGAAAGCAATCTTCTTGTGTGCCTTGATGAAGATATTTGTGAAAATAAGGCCATATATGAAATAATTTTGTTGGGTTAAATTTATTTAATTAGAGCTATCTCTGATTCCTTTTTTAAGGTGGGCCATCTATTAATTTTTCTGGAACTGATGTGTTTGCAGTGGCATATGTTGAACCACAATTTTTGGTTTTTTTTCAGGTATAATTAAAAGATATCTTTTCTCAAAACATAATTTGAAAACAAATGGGAAATAAGATTGGCTCTTTTGCTGTTTGTCCAGTTGCATGCAACATAAATTACAGAATAAATAAGCCTGATTGAGTCAGCTTGTCCTTGTGCTTCTGGACAATTAAGCTTTTCCCTTCTCTACCAATCTCTTCCTGGATGCAACAAAGTGCAAAGAAAATTCTAATTTTCTAGTTAGAATACATAAGAATATGTTGTGTTAATAATACATACCTTTATTATTATAGTTGTACATCTGTAGCTGGCATGCACTTCAAATTGCATTAGATTGTTTCAGTTTTCTGACTTTATTACTTTAAAATAAGGCTGCTATTGTTTTATGCTTTGTGTCGTTATTTTTATGGGCAATTTTCCTGGTTTAAAAATTGTTGTTATTCTGTTCAAATTAATTGATTATAAGTTGCTGCCTTTTGTTTTGCATTTGATTTTTTGCAATATCATTGTTTCACATCTTAAATGGCTTTTTTGAAGACAAAAGCCCTGTCAGCTGGTGCTGCTGCCACAAGATGTCGTGAGAAGCCGTGTCTGGCTCCAGGGTGAGTGGGGGCTGCCAGGACTCTCAGTCTGCTGAGCTGCTGTGGAAGGAGCAATGTGTTCTGAAAGGGTCTCATTTCACTGTGCAACTAAGGCAGTGCCTGCGTTTCTTGAAGAAACTCTTGCACCTTAGAATTATGCTTGAAACAAAAAGGTGTGGTGACTGATTAAATGGTCTTGTGCACGCCCTGAAGCAGTAGAGTTAGGAGTGCCTTAAGGTTGCTGATGTGTAGGATGCCTCACAACACCAAGCACTGTAGAACTGAAAGTTTGTGCAGGCTGGGAAAGGACTGACTTGTAGTTCGGGTTTTTTAGGGTTTTTTCCCCCTTTTGAATTTACTCCAGTAAGAGGAGGAATATGTTTCCATGAACCGGAAAGAACTTCTTCCCATTAAATCTTCACTTTTGCTTCTGCTTTAAATTCCCAGCTGAATTTGCTCTTTGGAATCTCCTTATTAATGTGAAAAAGCCTTCAAGCAGCAATCTTATCAAATTCTATCCTGCACAGATGGCAGGAGCAGGTGTGTGCTGATGTCTGAGCTTGTCAGGGAAAGGTATAGCAGAGATTTTTTTTAAGTTACTCAGATCTCTCACACTCACTCTGCAAGTCATGGTGGAATTTTTCATTAATTGTTTTATAGGGTACAGTTACTTAGTTTGCAGAGTTTGGCAGGAAAGACATTGCTTCAGAAGAGTGCAGAAACCTGGAAGGATATGAAGAGTGAGGGAAGATTCCAGCTAATTTGTCAGTAATTCAGTTTCTAGAGACAAAATGGTCATCAAGGCAAAATTAAACATTAAAAGAAGCCCAGAAGCCTAAATAAATATATGGTGTCCATCAGCAGTCCCTGAATACAGTGTTGATTCTGTGTTTAATCATAAATTTTCCCCTAAAGATGTTTAATTGAACTTAAGCAGGCGTGAGAATGACTCATTCCCTGTTAGAAAACAAATCACTTTGTCATCTCTGAAGGAGTGGTGCTGTTCCTTGTGCTCTGTGAATTGTCCTCCTGGCTGGGCCAAGTGCTGGGCAGGCTGGAGCTCTCCCTAGGCACTGGCACAACACCCTCCTTGGTGACAATATGGAACGGAGAATAGAAGAATGAGCCAGGGCTCCAGCTTCAGACAAATCTGAAGATAATTATCGATTCCCAGACACAGAGTTGTCCTGAGAGAGGAGAAACCATATGCAAAGCTGAAAGCTTCAAGTAACAAAGCTTTCAGGTGCTCAGGGCTGCGATGGGCCCTGACAGTGGAGTTGGCTGGGCAGCACTGCAGAGAGCTGATTTACACTGGAGGTTTACAGATATGTCTACATGAAGTTTAGTTTGGATTGAACGTAATGTGAGAGTAGTGGAATCTGTATTTCAGTTTTATAATATTGTACATTTTAATAGATTTTAAGTGAATATGTTAGTGCAAATAAAATGCAGAATTGTCTCTCAAGAACTGCTTTTTCAGTATTAGCCAGGAATTTATACTGGGCTATGCAATTAACAAGGAAGTTCTCTCTTAGCTGCATATCATTACAATCCTAAGGAATGAGCTTTTTGTGTTTTCCAAATACACAATACCTAAACAAAGTCAAGTGTAAGTATAGTGTAATATGGCTCTTTCAAAAGCAAGTTTTAATTTATTTTTAAAATTCTAAGGTGCAATTGATTTTTCTAGTTTAGAAAGCATATAATAAAAATGCATTTTGTGTTAATATTTTTAAATAATTCATTATTTTTAAACATTTTTTATTGCTGAATATATTGTTGCCAGAACTTCTATCAGTGACAGTAAAACTTACAATAGAGATGTGAGAGACTGAAGCTGTAAAGAAATAGTGGTGATAAAAGCTAGAGGTAAAGCATCAATTTCTATTAGCTCTTCCTTTTAAATCGAGGAAAAGTGTTCTGCATTTGTAAGGATTACATTGTTGCTTTTCAGGCATGATTCAAAGATGGGTATTGAAAGAGGGAAGGTATAATACATCCTTATGTCATTAGGAATCCTAGTTCCATTCAAATAAGAAATGTTCTATTTGTGGTCCTTAAAGAAAGCCCTCAGGTCATGAACAGTATTTCCATTTGTTGAGAAAAATGTCAGAATACCTTCCTGAAAGTCTGTACAAAATGAATGTTCCTTTTTGAACCCTTTATTCATTCAATTTCTGTGCACATTTAAAAAATAATTGAAGAATTAATAAAAGCTATGTGTAAACTTGCATAAAACCCCCTCTGTGAAATTCCAATGTTTATTAGAGTATTCACAGCTTAGTTTCTGAATGAAATTACTGTTGATTTCAGTGGGCCTGAACTTGTTAGTTGAATATACCACAAGGAGGACCCTCTTTTCCTTTGATTTTCTTTAAGGTGCGTGAAGAATTAATTCAGAGACCTTCATGGCATTACTGTGTGTAGGTCAGGGAAGAGAAAGGGGGACAGAGTTTTTGCTGTCATACATGGGGGTAGTTTTTTAAGAGAAAAGATTTCAGTTTCTAGATTTGAGTGACATTAGAATATTTTGCTAAACGTGCTGAGCACTTGAAACTTCACATATGTGAGGTTATTTTCTTTATGAAGAGAACACATCCTATAAACAGGGACATAAACCTAGACCTGAAAAGCTTTTTGCATCTATTTCAGTATTTGCACTTCCATAATCTGAGTACATTGCACCTTTGCAATGGAGAAAAAGGCACCATGCTGGTGAGTGCTGATGCAACACACATGTCAGCAATGACATCATTGCTGCACTGCATAACAACACATTTGTCTTTTGAGTTCTGTTTGCCATTTATAAAATTCACTAGCATCTCTTGATTTTTGTGGAAGGCTGATTAGGTTCTGGGCTAACTCGTAGGAGCAGAGGTGCTCTGAGCTGTATCACTTCTGGACATGTGTTGTGGGTCACTGTGACAGGGCTGTACTCAGCAGCTGCAATACAGAGATCTGTGGGGATGACAGCTGTTATTCCCAAACTGTTATCCTTTTTTTTTTTTTTCCATTCCGCCCTAAAATATCAGTGTATTAAAAAGAAACCTGAATATTTGATTTTTTTCCCCCATGAAGCCAGGAAATTGCAAGTCGATTTTTTTGTTAGAGCAGCATGATTCATAATTTCCTTGAAGAATTACAGTTAAGCATCTAGTTCTTTTGCTAAATGCTGAAAGAAAAGATTTTAGTACTTGCCAACTGTTGAATTCCCTATTTCCCTATTTCTTGGCCAAGCTGTATATATTCACTTACTAATAGCAAATTTTCTGTTTTCTGTGATTGCAAAGTTTACCACAAGTAGCCTGGCATCCTTCCTGTAAAGAACAGGAACCAGTTGCATTCTCAAAAGCATTTGGCTGTTTCCTCTCCTCCTGTACTAAATGCTGTATGCAGCTGTAATGCAGCTCTTTTGAGTGCAGCTGGGAACAGAGACACAACCTGCTTCAATGCACAGCCCACATCTGTCCTTGGAAGAGTTCAAAGTGACAGGAAGCATGCTGAGGCCATATGTCAGCAAGGCAGAGTTCAGAGCAAGCTGCACTGTAAGCACAGGTTTAATTTCTAGCACAGTTTTGGAGGCAGTTATGTCTGGATCATTAAGAGCAAAAGTTGCCTTCTCTGAATTGCCATTATGTGTCTGAAGTTGCTTGACAACTTTGAGCCGACTTGGAAATACCTTTCCCAGAAGCTGGTGTTTGACTCTCACAGGTGTTGGGACTTAGCTGCATTTCATTCATTTTTGAATGTAATTTCATTCATTTTTATATATTTAAGAATGGAGGATTTGTAACTGTTGCCTTTGTTAAGGGCCTTTGCAGCTGTTATCTGTGCTGAAGGGACATTTCCTCTGTGAGTGGTCTGGTATCTCCGATATCACTTCTGGGAGACCTGGCAGAGGAATAGTACATTGTTTTTAAAGCTCTTCATCAGGTCTTAATCCCTTCTGAGTTTGGGAACACTGAAATGAATTGGGTGTTTGAATGCATTTGACTTAACAATAGCTTAATATGAGAAAGATGGCAACTTTCTGATGTGATTCTTGATCAAGAAAAAAGAATGTTCCCTTTCTATTTATCTGATAAAATGAACGGTATAAATCAAACAGGAAAAGCTGAAATTGTTCATCTCAGTCCATGGTTGACCCATGTCAAGCAGACATTAACAGAACAGCACAAAGGAGGTTGCCCAGGGCCTTGTCCAGCCAAGTTTTGAGCAATGTCTCCAGGGAGGGAGACTCCACAACATTTCTGGGCAACCTGTTCTGGTTTTTGGGTATCTATTATAAAAAGGTATTTTCTTGTGTTCACATGAACTTTCATGTGCTTTAATTTGAAAATAGGTTATCAATCAGTTTTGTATGTGAAATTTCCATGTTTTTTGAAAGTGATGCTAGAGTTTGAAGCAATGTGACTTCTTGATGAACTTTTGCTTTCTCTCTGTGTTTCCTTTCAGTGTGTCTGCACTAGCAACTTACCTGCTAGCACAAAGTCCTTTCCTGCTTAAAATTCTCTCATATATTCTTTGTGTTCCAAGCTGCATGGATGATAATACCACACTTGATTGCTCTTCTCTGCATCTGTGTAATTTGATCAGCAGTGCTAGTGAGTGCCTTCTGGGGAGAATTTAATTGATAAAGCCAGATTTGTCTGCTGAAAATGAGGAAAGCATAAGGTGACCTAATGGGAAGCTAAGGCCAAAATATGAACTTCTGGGGAGAAGGCACAGAAAAGCTGCAGATCTCTGCCTTGCTGTGACTTGATTTGTGAATGTCAGAGCCATCAAATGTATGTTATATTCTGCCTCAGAGTCACATATTTAAGTTAACTGGGGTAACTCTAATGTTGTTGGAACTGCTGGGTGCTGTGACCTGACCCTCAACTGCATTTGTAGCTGTGTGTTTGTCTGCCTGCAGTGTTACACAATGTCTGCCTGGTACTGGATAATGGAATCACAGAATCATTAAAAAGATCTCCAAGTTCATCAAGGTGGTGGAACTTGTCAACTGCACCATAGTACTCAGTGCTGTTTATCAAGAATTCATATTGCAGTTGGTGTAAAACCTGTGACATCGTCCCAAATAACATAGTTACAGTCAGGATAGTCCCTGGATAGTTGTTAATACTTAGTTAAAATTAGCAAAATATTTTATATTCCGAGAAATTTATTTTCCTGCCATTTGTGACGTGTTTGGCTTTGGCCAGTATGTTCTGTTCATATCCTGTGCTATTTTTAGTAACGTTGATTGTCCTTTCCCCCCACTTCTTTTTGCAAAACAGAATAATATGTCTTTTTATTGGTATGTGTTACTTTCACACGTGGGTTCAGTTTCACCAGTGATGAAAAACAGATGGGTCAGTCATGTATGAAGAATAGTTTAATCTGAGTGCTGCTGGGCTAATTGGAGGGGGCTAGTGGATGTTTGCCTTTCTTTCTCTTATACATGCAAATGGAAGTGTAATTTTAAATTGGACCCTGTCTTCCTGTTTCCTTCCACTGAAAAGGGACAAAAAGGCAGAAAATGTAGTTTTTCACAGGTCTTAAATCTGATGGTTTTCTTTAGAGAAGCATCTTCTGTAAAATGCATTTCTGGGGCTGTGTTGAGTGGATTAGCTAAGGACCTGCCAGAAATGGGGTTAATTCCAGGACCATCAATGGACAGTGGAAGTCTCTGTCAGAGCTTCCGGCTGTGGCAGGGAGATCAGCCAGTTCTGTGTTGACATAAGGTTTTTCCCTGTCATTGTGCAGAGTGAGTCCCATATTAGCCAAGCTCCAAACAGTATTAATAGATGCCAAACACATTTTCTGCAGCTCTGTGGGAAAGATGTCGAGTGGCAATTTATCACTTTCACTCACTCTGACCCAATCAGACCCACATTACCTGTACAGAAAATTGTTTGGGAGGGTATAATTCTCTACAGCTTTTCATGAAAGAAGCTGTTACTCATTTATCACCAGACTTAGTCTTTATGGCTGTTTATGATTCTTCCGCTCCTATGGGAACATGTGGGGCCCCAGGAAGTACCAGGACTCTGAGAACACTTTGGGAGATGCTACTGTACTGAGCATGAGATGCTCACTAAATGCAGGGTTGCATGATTTATATCAAGTTTTCGTCATTAATAGTAATAATAATTTTCATAGTTGAGTCCAGATTGGCCTAGCAGTGACTGCAGATCCAAATTATTTTTCAGTGATGGGACAGATCCAAGGTAGGTTTTGAGAAAATTCACAAGAACACATCACAGCTAATATAATTTTAAAAGTATGTGATGTGAACTTCTTGCTACTGTTGGCATTGAGGCAATGAATATTTGGGTGAAAGTCCATCTGTGTGGATCACCTGGTTATTTTCATTCTGGTTAAAAGTCAGGCTGTGTAAGCTCTAATGCTCAGCTCTTCTCCTATTGTGTAAAGATAATTTTAATCAATAAGGTGACCTTTACCTTAGGTTGATTAATCTTGTGCTCCTTCTTTTTCAACCCCCAACTATGTCTGTTGCCTTAATAAAAATTCTTTGTTAATTTTGAATTTCTGAAATTTCTGTTGAAAAGCTTGTAGTTCTAGTGACCTTAATGGACTAAGAAAATGACTAAGAGCATTAAGTATAGAGAAATAAAAATGCAATTTTTAGAGAAGAGAAAAAAAAAGGAAGGCATCTTTGAATAAAGCCTAGTTTAATAGTTTTTAGAATCCATTCTAATACAAGTGCTCAAGGACATAGTTGGCGATATATTTAACAGCAAGTAAAGTCTCTTCACAGGTTGGCTTTATCTGAGATTCGGGGAGAAGGAAACCGTATCTCCCGGTGTCCCGGAGCTCGAAAGTGAAAGAGTACTTGATGCCTTGGTCATAAGCCCAGTCATCAGAGCCCCCTGCAGCAGGGTCTGTTGGGAAAGAAATTAAATAAAGTTTAACTGGGAAAGAGTGGCTACACATCAAATGAGAAATACTTTGGAGCCAAGTCACAGAGCCAGGAATGAAGAAAGGACAGATAAAAATAAATATTCAGTGAATTGATTGATTTATCCTTCTCATGGGAAAGCTGCTGTGATTTTAGGCCATTTATGAGCTTTGTTCCAGCTGATTTGTGCAAGCAAATGTAAACAAGCTAAAGTGTTCCCTCCTTGTCACTACTGTGGGGAAACCATGGGAGAAATGTCTAAGGAATCAGAGAATGGTGTGGATGCATGAGAGTGTTTAGAAGCACTTGGTATCAGAAGCAAGTACCCTCTAACTGGGTGGCTTGATGGGGTTCACAGAGATGGGAAGGAGCTCCATATCTGGGATTTCAGCTCCACCTTTTTCTGCTGGACAAATAGAACCCTCCCTTTTCAGTAGCTAGTACAATAAAAACAGTCTCTCTTGCTAAGGAAGGAGTCTCCAGACTTGCCAAGTATCACCAATACATTTCTAAAGGAAGAATCTCCAAAAATATTGTAAAAATTGAAAGAAACTGTTTTTTAAAATGTTTGGGAGGGGTTGGTTAACTATTTGAGGAAGGAGAAACAGGAAAGAGAAATTAGCTTCCATATTTACTTTAGGAGATCTTAAATATGGAAGATATTAAAGTTCTATAAATCTATATTTGTCAACCTCAACTTGGCTTTTGGCACTGCAAAGGCCATATCCACAGCTGAGTTCTCAAGAAGGGTAGAATAATTAGTCATTGCAAATTACAAATAGGATTGTAATTAGTATGTGCCTCAGAATGTAATGCAAAGTAAAAAAAAAAAGGTGTTGCTAGAGTGGTTGAAGGATTCACATCACACAGTGGAATCAAAGGATTCACATCATCTTTGACTTGGAGATACTGGAAATGCAGAAAATCTCAGGTCAAGGTTTTTGTTTAAATCTAAGCTGTGTATGATTTAGGAATTCATGCTATGCACATTAATTCATAAACATTTTACTGCATCTCTTGACTTTCCAGGGGGTCACACACTTCCTGGGATTCCTAAAGAATACATGATCCCATAATTTAGAAATGACAGGTCCCATATATAACTCTTAGTATATGCATGTGAAGAAAGAAGGGGACTACTTAGAAAGATGAACAAGAATCACTAGAAAACTGCATTTTATAGTCCTAGTAGCACTTACTACAGATTGTCAGTATATTTAAGTCAATACTTACAGATTGTTTCTGCTCCTGGACCATATGTATATTTAGTGTTGTACAAACTGGCCAGCTGTTTGGAAGCAGCACTAGCTATGGAATTCTGTAAGAAAAGAAGAATGATAAATGCAGATTTTCAGAAGCTTTCCGAGTGAATCTAAGCAATTACACTGTTGTATAAACTGAAAAGCCATGCTGAAGAAGCTTTTATTTGAAAACTGTTGTTGACCTCTCAGTATGACTAGGTGTCAGTAGCTGGCAAGGCCCAGCTTGTCCTGGTGTTGTGGAAAGAGTTTGTCAGTAAAGAACTTTTCTCAAAGGTTTAATGGAGTGTGCTGCTGTCTGTATAATGTCTGTTGCAGCCTGGTGTGCAGTCCAGGGGGGTTTGGACAGATAAGGGGACAAGAGGTAACAGCACTTTCTAGACTAAATGAAGAACCTTACTTAGAGATAAGAGAATCTTAGGGAAGGGTAATAACTTGGTACAGTAAATTGTAAACATGCAATAGCCTTTCTTTTCCTTCTGTTCATGCAGCTATAAATTCAGAGTAGAGTCGGCTCAGTCAGGGGAGCTGAACATTGATACAAGTGGAAGCAGATTAAGGTCTTATAAATATTAACAGCCAAAAAAGGCATAAATTACCCTGAAACCATATGTAGTCTCATTAATTTAAATTCATTTCCTGTGCACAGAGGGACTCATTCAACTCCCACTGATTCAGTGAGGGTTGGATCAATAGTACTATGAAGTTTTGAATGTTTGCATTTAGGAAAATTACAGACTTTTCTTTGGAACGTGTGGCTTTTCCAATTCTTCATTATACAGCATGTTGGTAATAAAACATGAAAACTATTACTAACAGATGATAAATATGAATGGTTTTTGAAAGCATATGTTCAATATAAGAATAAGCAATGGGTTGCCATATATTTCTTTATAGCTTGCAGCTGAATGGCTTACTATTCCAGGAATTTCCTCAAGGCCTTTCCTTCTCTGTAGGTTACACTCTGGCTTACTTCCCAGTGGAAGATATTATTGTAAAATATTCTCTGTTCATCCTTATGCTTCAAGTGTTCTTCTGAATTACTCAAAAAGGCATATTGGACAATGTATTTAGAAAATTTTAGTAAACTGAGAGAACTTTCTCAGCTTCTAAAAAACAACATCACAACATGTTTGCATTACTGGCAGCCTAATCTCTAACCTAATTGCAAGTGTTTCCCCATTCCCAAATATTTGGTTTTGAACATTTTAGAGTTATGAGAGTTTGCTCTAGGAATCTGTGGTCCTTTAGCATATGAAGGATATTTAATCAAGGCAGACCAAAGAATACTTGAAGTTTGTCTTTCCAGCTATATCACTGACTGTGCCTGAATGTGGGGTTTGGTTTCTGGCCTCTCTATCTCACTAAGACAAACAGTTGCAAGGAAGAATGTTGTTGCTCTGCATTTCACAATCTTGGATCCAGAGTAATTTGAGTAGCTGAGCTCTCTCCTGTGGTCTTTTTTTTTTTTTTGTTTGGTTTGGTTTTTTTCCTTTCTTTTTTAATCCCTCAACAAACTGATTTTTCTAAAATCCAAAATTTTTAACACGTGTTGAGAAGATTGTAGAGGTTGGAGTCTGCTATCTGTTAACGATACCATGTTTTCTTCAGACATCTGTTGTTTATAATATACATGTTTAATTAGCAGCAGAAATTGAGTCAAATCTTCTCTCAATAGAAAATGAATTTTTAAATGTAAACTGATTCTTCCTTCCTTCAAATATATGCAAAGTGGAAATAAAATTTGGAAAGTTTGTAGGGCACAATATGCAGACCTGTTGGTAACTGGTATTTGCTGTCTAGTGAACTAAAGTAGGAACAACAGAACAGCAGAACTGCTCTGTGGAGCTGTTTGACCCAGGGCATTTGTTCCTCCCAGTGGTCAAATGACACCTTTAAATCATACCAGAACAGATACTGGAAGAAAATATGTCAGGAAATCTTTTTACCTGAGGGATTTTTTTATTGTTGGCCAGGAAGTTGTAAAAACAGAGATTTGTAGAAAGAACAGTTGAGATTTCCAGCTGTTTAGAGCCTAGAATCCAAACAAACAGCTTCCTCAAGCTCTCCAGGCTGGAGATAAAGGTGGTGTTTCAAATGACCCTCTCTAAGTGAAAAACAAGCCTAAGCATTTATGACTTCATCATGAAATGAACCTTTATCAGAAGTTTTGATATATTTTTGTTTTCCCTTAAGTGATTCTCTAACATTTTTTTGCCTAGTAGATTTACAGTCCAAAACCTAAAAGTAGAAAAATAAATTTCAACTTTATAGTAACTAATGTAATTTCTTAATAATGCCATATAAACCAGCAGGAATAATATGTATTAAGTAAATACTTTTGTGTATAAATAAAAAATATGAGGAAAATATGTTTGGGGTTTTTTCAAAATAGCTCAGTTACTCAAAGCAATCCATAAGAAGAAAATAATAGTGAGGTCTATGCAGAGGTATATAAATAATGCCCAAAGTTTTTCAAAAGGGTGAAAAGTAGTTTGGGTTTTCTAGCCTGTAAATTATTTAGAATACACCTGCAAGGAAAAACATTGTTTTCCTTTTGACCTTTGAGGATCCTCTTTGTTGCTCAATGATTTTCTACATCTCTTGACATAACAGGCTTAACTGAATTGTGGATTGTTTGGAGTTTGTTTCTTTGGGGTTTATACTGTTAAGAATCCTTAATTTGCAAGGAAAATTTTGCTGAGATTTATAGTAGCAGAGAAACAAGTGGCGCCCTGCAGTCGAAGAAATAACTCCAGAGTAATACCTTGTGAGTGGGAGCAGAAATGGCTTTTCAGCTCCTGACTCCCAGCTGAGCTCTCAGAGCTGGTCATTTCAGCAGAAGACAGCATTTCCTGCGCTCATCACCCATCTGTGTTTACACTGCAATTACCAATATTTCACTTGATCTTGTGTACAGAGTGCGTGAGCCAGGGGCACAGCACAGTTGTGTTCTCAGTTGTCATTATCTTACATAATTAACAGCTTTCAAATCTAGGTTTTTTTTCAGTTATTAGCTTTTAAAGAAAGATGTGGTACTGATGTCTCTGTCTCACCACATTGGAAGTTTGAACTAACAAGGGAAATTATCAGGCTAAGCATATTTTTTATGTTAATAGGTAATTTTTATAGGAGCATCTCCCTCATTTTACTCTTGTATCACCAGGGTGGATTTGCCAGCAAACTGTGACCATTTAGAAACACTCCACAGATGTTGATATGCAGCTGCTGTTTGTGGACAACTCCCTTTCCCTCTCAGTCTGAGAGTGGTCTGGAGAAGCTTTCTCACTGCTTCACTGGACCCTTTGCTTTCTTCCCTCACTGGACTACAAACTGAGTTGCCCAAGGCTGAAAGCTGTATTTTCCCTTCACATCAGTCTTGCATGCTTTACTTGTTATGTAAAGGGACCCTCAATTTCATTTGTAATGAAAGTCTGAAAATGTGGATTTGCTAAATTAGCTTTAGCCAAGTGAATTGAAACTTTTGAGCCTTCTTGTTTTGCCAGTAAAAAGAGACTCCCCCCTCAAGGGTCCATGATGATGTGTAATTTAGTTCACTGTTTTGTTGTTGCTCATGTGCTCCAAGAGCCCAGAGAATCCAGCCACTGAGGACTTCAGTGGAATGATCATTTTTCTTTACAAGCCTGTTTTTCTGTGAAGTTTCTGAAGTGCTTAAGGAATCAGTCCCTAGTGAGAGCGTTTCCACTGCAACTCAATTGGGTCCTACACCTGTTGGAGACTCTTATCTATCAGCCAGACTCACAAACTTGATCTGGAAGATGCTGCTACTAAACACATCCTTTTCACAATTTTGAGACTGCCAGTACAGAACAGCTCTGTTGTGGTAAACTCAGTGGAGGGGCTGTGAAGCCAGTTTCAAATACTGCTTTCCTGCCCACTTTCCTGTTTGTTGTGCTTCCCAGTTGACTTTAACAATATTTAATATAACAAGTAGTACAATCACAGTAATATAATCTGTGCAATAGCATTGATATAACAACAGCAAATTGCAACTCCTTATTGGCTTGTCTGAGTCTCTTAGATGTAGGATTTTGCTATCCAACAATTCTTACCCACAGGTTTTCATATGTCTTAGCATGTTCAGAACTTCACAACCAGGCACTAAGTTAAATAATCAGACTGATACTCACAGTCATGCTATATATTTGAAATTCACTCTGGCAGGGTGTAAAGACTCTGGGCTTATCTTTCTAATATCTCCTATTTTAAGCACTCAAGAGGAAATGAAATGCTAAACCAACCCAATATGGAGGGTTAATTTTGGTGAGTTGAAACAACAAGCCATGCAGCCAGTATGCATACAAGTAATAGAGACTGGAACTATCTTGAGTTGTAAATGAATGCAATATTCTGCAGCCTGTGCAACTGTAACACACCTACATTAATCTCATAAGTGAGTATGAGCTGGCTGCACACATGTATTTGGTGCCAAATTTAACTGAGAGATGGAATTGAACTGGAAAGGAAGGAAGGACATGATGCACATGCCTCTGCTCTCTCAAGCTACAGTTCAGAGCCAATTCAAATACCAACAAGAGCTGATAAAGCACGGGGTGACCTAATGGGAAGCTAAGGCAAATATATGAAGGGATTGAAAGATATGGGCTGAACTGTTTATGGTAAGTCTGATTAAATACATAGTTCTTTATTACAAGAGGACAAAAATGTGAGCAGTAAAATGAGGATGAAAATAGTCTTTTTGGGGTGTGGAGAGATACTGGTCTTGCCAAGCATATTTTGTTATTGTGAAAAGCTAATGCTTCTGTTCCCTGAAGGAGAGGGATTCAAGTGTGTGTTCTGTGTTCAGGGAAATATGCCAGGGTATAGTAAAGAATGAGCCAAGAGGATTGTGAAGCAGACAAAATGTGATTCTCCAAAAGGATGACATATTTCTTTAAGGGTGTCATCACAAGAATATTGTGCAACTTCTGAGAAATTCCTGACCGAGATATTCCTGTCTTTTATTTTTGTTGTTTGGATAACAATGAAAGTTTTGTGCAACTTCTAGGTTGGGGGGACAAAACAACAACCCTGAATAAAGGGAGATAAATTTGGGGAAATTCCTTGTGAGCTGTGGGATTTACAACCTCACAGCTCCTCTTGCATCTCTGGGGAAGATGGGGAAGTTGTGGGAAGGAAGGAACATACGTGACTGGTTGAGGGATAGTTCTAATCCCTGGCTCTGAGTAAGTTACAATAACTTTGAGTTGTTCTCACTTGCTGAGCAATGCAGTGGAACATAAAGGGGTTCTCAGAGTCCTCTGTTCTACCTGACAAACCAAAACAAGAAATCACCAGAAGTCCTAAAACTGAGGCTATAGGCAGAAAGTTTTTTGAGCCCCAAGGACACACTGTTCACTACATGTTTAGGGAAGGAAGGTACAGGCATTCCCTGGACCTTTCTCTTCTCCAAACTTATTGTCCTTAAGCTCAGATTACTCAATTTTTTGCACCCTTCTGTATCTTGGATACTGGAATGCAACATAAGGCCCATAGTATTATGTTACCTTTAATTAAATACAATGGAACAAAATGTTATTAATGAGAAGCAGACATGTGAGGTTTTGTTTAAACACATGTCCAGTTGCTCACTGAAAGAGATAAGAAATTGCAGCTATATTTCCTTTAATTTATTAGATCTGTCAGGGTAAAAATAACATCTAAGATAAGATAATGGCATTATAAATTTTGCTTCTTCATTTAAAAAATGATTTATGATTATTTTACTTGCCCAAACAACAATAGTTGTCAATGTACTTTTTCCATTTAATACTGTGAGAAACACACTGCATTTCTAGTTACATTTCATCACATTTGCTCTTCATTCAAAAAATGAGGGAAGAATTTCATGCAATTTTTTGACAAATAAGAACTTTGTGATCTTGACAACAAAGCAGCTTCAAGTGTTTAGTGCTGTTTATTACTTTAGACTGAACTGTAATATGTGAATTATGAAGCTTTTGTAAAAATTGAAGGCAAGACCTTCCTACCACTCCCTGGAATCACTTCAGTTATAAAATTCCTGGAATATAAATTAATAAAACAAAATATTCATTTTAATTTAATCTTCTCTTTTAAGCTGTAAAATAATCTAACAAGAAACTTCACTCTTGGCCTCAGATTGTATTTGTGTTCAGAACCAAGACATGTATTTGGGAGCACTCATAAATCTGTCAAACCTGCACAGCAAAGCAACACACATTGTTGTTGCCTTGGACTTTTGGCAGCATCAGGGAAAGAGGGGGGATCAAAATGTGTTTGTTTTGTCTTGCTGTGTTGTTTTCCCTGCCAACAGATTCTAATTGCTAATATGCCAGAGAGCTGAAGTCATTTTATTATTCATGATTCTTGATTCTTGGCCTATGAAATGTTTACAGCTTTTATACACATTTTATAGTTCTAAACTTTCTATCTGTTTTTAAGGATCAAAAAAAAAAAAAAAAAAAAAAAAAAAAAAAAAAAAAAATCTTTCTTAAAAGACATTAGAGTGTGGCTTTTCTCTATAATTGATAAAAGAGGAATTGGCCTTTAAAATACCACATTCATCCTCTCTTCTAAACAAAATGTTTGTGTTTAAATCCAGGCCTCTTGGAAAAGGCCTCAAAACTGAAACTTTCAATGTCTTTTGTATCTGTTTTCAATTATACTTTTGTCAAGAACTGCCTCACTGTCTTGACCCTGTACCAATAGGAGTTTCACCATTTTACTTCAGTAAGAACTAAAGTTCTGTAGTAAGTGGTAGACAGAGATCCTTGCCTGCTGTTGTTACCAGTTGAATAATTTCATAGTTCTTACAGTCTGTCAAGCTGGTAGCTTGGCTTACAGGCTAGAGCCTTTTTTATTAAAAATATTAAAGGTACACATACAGCAGCCTCTGGAGTCAGCAAGAGGCAGTGCTGCACAGCAGAGTAGATTTCTGGATGGCATGACTGGAAGACAGAGCTGACTTTGTGTCAAGTTCATTGTGCACATGGAAATTAAATAAGGCTCTGAAATTCATCTTGTGCTTCAGCTATCTTAAAACCATCATGGTTTCCCTTGTTCTTGCTAAGAGTAAAATGTTTTCAAAAACTGGTGATATGGATTCTTTCCAGATGTTAAAGAAACTGCTTGAAGTTAAAGGGACCTAAGCAGCAAGTGATGATTTTTTCTTATTCTATTCATTAAGCCAAAATGACAGAGACTTACCAGTTCCTGGTAATTCGATGGCAAATTGTAAGTGTATGAATAAGGGAACAGCAGCAGCTGAGAATAGGAGTGAATTGTCAAGTAGGCCTTGATTGTAGAAAGATGTTCACGAATAAAATCAGCCAAAGCCTTGGTCTCCTTTTCAGACTCAGGTGCAGAGCCACAGTAAGTGGAAGAACAGGGGGAATTTGAGGCCCCAAGAGCTGAGGAAAAAGGTGAATTTAATGAGTACTTAATGAAGAAGTAGATTGTTAGGAGAGTCATGTTACACCACTTTTGTAGGTAAGCCTTGGAATCCTGCGAACACACATGCCATATGTGAGGAGGGAATATTTCATGGTGTAGTAAAGATGCTGGGAAACAATCCATAGCAGTGAATAAATATGGCCTTTACAGTGTGCATGGATGGAAGAACGTGAATATGGATGTAAAGATCTATATTATAGGAATGTTTTGGGATATTGATTTGCTTCAGTACTTAACAGTCCTCTCCTTGCTTATCTTCTCCATTTCTAAGGCACTTCCACAGAACAGAGAAGTGGAAACTACTCAAAAGAGACCTCTTTTCATGAAAGCAAGGTCCTTTGGTTTCTGTTCTGAACTCATAGCTGTGTGTGTCAATTTGTATATATGTGTATACATGTGTGTAAGTATGTATGCATATATATACACACATACATATGTGAGTGTGCAGATATATTCATAGAAGTAGCCATACTGATGATGCTAGTAGCCAAAGTTTGGCTTTTTTCCCCAAAGCTGCTCTAAAAATTAAAAACAAGCTACTCCACAAAAGTTCACTCAAGCTGAAGCTGGACTATCAGGTAGGGGAAATCCATAATTAGGTATATTGGCTATTGCACTTGTGTGTAATTACTTGCAGCTCTTGTTAGGAGACACTTACTGCACCAGCCAGCATTAAAGTTCCTGTTGGGATCTGCTCCACGGCAAGTGGTGCCAGCATTTTTAGAGCGTGTCTTTCTCCACATGCGATCCTGTAACAGGATCAGAGATGAAAACTGAGAGCATGTTCTGACAGTTGACTTTTCCAACAATAAGAAAGAAGAATGTACTTACATTTGTCCAAGTGTAAACATAACCATCAATGTTAACAACAGGCAGCACATAGAAGTCCAGCTTGTCCAGAAGTGTGGTCATGACAGTATCTTTTCCATAGGTCTCCACAGCCTATTTGGAGAAAAGTAGAAAAAGCTGATGATGCTTTCACAGATTTATATCTCCTGTGTGTGTAAGGGTCTGTGTCTGGGCCAGGAATTAATGACTGTGGTAGAAAAAGTCATCCAGGTCACTCCAGCACACGAGATAGCATCCCTGTGTTATTACATGTGCCTAGATTTGCACTGACTAAAACCACACTGCTGTTAGAAAAACATCTTATACTGCTAAATAAATTATAAGATGAAGGAATGTTGATTTTGAATAGGATAATAGATCACTGGAAAGAGATTTCCATCCACTAGCTTCTTGATTACAGGCAGAACAATATTGCTGTCTGTATATATTCCTACATTCTAACGCCTTAA
The DNA here is from genome assembly GCF_029582105.1 of Oenanthe melanoleuca. NCBI lineage: Eukaryota > Metazoa > Chordata > Aves > Passeriformes > Muscicapidae > Oenanthe > Oenanthe melanoleuca. Next base: position 12,488,100 of record NC_079343.1, on the reverse strand, counting down.
AGGTTTGAGTTTAATTTATGTGAGAATGAGAAGTCATTATTTCCATTTTTGTATCTGCTGGGCAGAAATTTCATCAACAACCAGATTTATAGAGAATACTTCTAAGTAGCATCCTAACACATTTCCAGTCATAATTCTGTGGATACATTTATTCATAGGGAGACAGATTTTTCCCTGCACTTTTCCAGACACAGATATTGAAAAACAAACAGAAACTCTTGCAATATCCTCTATATCCTGATTGTTCATGTTCTGCCACTTGCTATGCTTGTTCATGGATTCATATCAGTGTTGAGAGACTGCACAATGATCATGGAAATTTGCTCTAAGTTTGTTGCACCCATGTTGTGTTTACACAGCCATGAAGGGCGAATACACAGGGGGCAATGCAACGGAAAAAGGCATTTTTTGTCCTTTAACTGATGTGTAGGAAGGTGGGATATAATATCTAGAAAAGCAGTTTCAGATGTCTTGAAATTATTTTTCCCAGGTTTTATTTTATGGGGATTTTCTGTTTTGTTTTTTTGTTGTTGTTGTCTGAATGTTTGTTTGTTTTTGAGATACCACTAGCCATCCACCTTGCTCATGTTTTTCTCTATTTTTTTTACTTTTATGTCTAGAAGCAATTCCAAGTGAAATTCTGATGATACTCAGAGGTCTGCACCTTTAAAGCACTTCTGCCTGTGGACACACTGAGCAGAGGCACTGCTGGTGTCAGGTGCAGCCATGAATTAAGTGACCAGACAGTGAAAATGACAGCTACAGTGACGTGAATTGCTGAGAGAAAAATGGTACCTCATACTGTCTGCAGCCTTATTAGGCACTAATGAAATCATATTCCCATTGACTCCACCGAAATGTCACTTCCAATTTCCACTGCTCCTTACACAAAACCGCATGCCTGTCTGATAACACTGGGATTACACTTGCCACCAAGGCCTCTGCCAGCATGGCTGGCTCACGGAGATGGGCTTTCCTTTCCTTGGGTTTGAAATTCCAGCTGCTGCTTCTGGTGTGGTTTTGTTTGTTTGTTTGGTTGATTTTGCTGGTGGTTTTTCTTTTAATCTTCCAACAGAAGTTATTGCAAAGTTTGAGATTCAGTCAGTAAGTTGCTCTGCTGAATTGTCTGATCTCCCCCATCTGAGAGGTAATACACTTGTCTCTGTGAAAATGACCGTGCAGCATTTGATAACCCCCACCTGCTTTGTAGTGATGGTGAGAAAGAAAATATAAAGGACATAAAATTATTTAATTCAAGACCTAAAGTATCCCAGAATGAGGTGAAACTAATTTCACGTGTGCAGCTCTTCCATGAATATAGTTTCATATTTTAGCACCTTTCTGTACAGCCTGAGGTGGCAGCTCAAAGGGATTCATGTGCATTTCTCTCTTCCTAAGTGGAGCTTAGGGAGCTGCATTTATAGTCTTGCTCCTTTCTTGGGTACATTTCCTCAGTGCTGAGCTGAGGGTAGGTCTGCATCCTCTCTGCTGCCTTACTGAATAAAGCTGGTTGTGAGGAATCCACCACCTGGAACTGCAGCAAGTCAGCTCTTCTGAAGTGCATTCAGGAGCCTCCTGATGTGCATTTGAATTTTCTTATTCCTTATGTCTGTGTACAGAACAGGGCTATATTTATAGAGCTATTCTCTTTTCTCTCACCTTTCTCTGACTACAGGTGCAATTTACAAACTGAGCGACCATTGCAGCTGTCAGTACCTCTTAGACATGTTTCAGGTTGTCTTAAGCTGCTGAAAGATCACAGGTCCAAGCACAAAGATCTGGTTTAAGTAGTTACACCTTAACCCTCTGAGGTGGGAAGAAGGCATGAGCAGACACATATTTAGATGGGAAAAAGGCAGTGACCTGAGCTCTCGCTGCTCATTTAAGATTTTCTTAAACATAGTTGCGCTTTTGTAAAATATTTTTTCATCATTTAGCTTACTGACCTCTTTCACAAACCACTGGCAGAAAGCAGGGCTGATCCACTCTCTTGCATGGAAACCACAATCCATAAAGATGGCCTTCTTATTTTGACCACTTTTTCCCATCTAGGAAAAAAAACCAAAACAGCAACACCCCAGGGCTTGAACAAAATAAATTGCAGAACAACTCTGTCAGATTGCTGACCTAAAAAGTCAAATTTATACAAATATAGCATTCTTTGTTTAAACAGAAATCTCTGGAGGGCTCCCAACTATAGCTGACCATGATTTTCAAGCTTAAAAATATTCTTAATAATTTCATTTTTAATTATCTATATATTCTTCCCCCAATTATTTGATTACTCTGCACTGTTGATTTATTTCCTGTAGTGTCTCTAAAAGTATGTTTGAATGATATATTATTGTAAATATCTGTGCATTTTGTGGTAAGTACACTTTAAGTTATTGTCTTATTAATTCATAAGAGTTATGAAAAAAATAAATCTGTGGTTTAAACCCAGCTGACAGCTAAGCACCATGCAGTAGCTCACTCAGAGCAAACTTGTGGGCCAACATAAGCATAGTTTTATGAATAATAATAATAATGAAAATGATGAAAGGGAAAATAACAAAAAGAAATAAATAAACCCCAAGAAAGACAAGTGATGCAAATGAAAGCAGTTGCCCAGCCAGTCCCTCTGCAGTGGCCCTGACCCACCTTCCCCCTAGTTTATCACTAAGCATGAGCTGTGTAATTTGGGATATCCCCTGGTCAGTTGGGGTCAGCTGTCCCAGCTGTGTCCCCTCCCAGGTGCCATTGCCTGGCTGCTGCTGTGAGAAGCAGAAAAGGCCTTGGCTCTGTGTAATCACTGCCCAGCAGTAGCTAAAACATCCCTGAATTATCAACACTGTTTCCAAATCAGCAGGAATCCAAAACAGCCCCATACAAGCTCCAGAAAACAAAATTAACTCTACCCCATTCAAAACCAGCCCAAAATGGTGAAGATAAAAATTTGTTTCCTATTGGCAGAGACTGACATTTATAGATGATTTTAGAGCAAATGGGTTTACAAACAATGGAGAGACCATAAAGGTAGATCATCCAAATAGCTCTCAATAGTGTGATTGAATTTATGTCTGAACTTCTAATAATTCATTATGCCCATTTAAAAAATACAATTAAAAAAAAACACAACATAGTAATAGTAAACAAAATATATTAAACTTTCTGCTAATTACCTATTACTTTAGACATTTTGTTAGCATCACTGGTGTTTTACTAGACATCACAGTCTTGCAGAGGTTAATAAGGGAAGGGTCTGGCATGAAGAAATTGAGGCACTTACTTTGAGAAGGTACATTGGCCGTCCTTCATATGTTTCCCCAATTACACTACGAGAGACAAGGTCTGGGTTCTGAGCAGCAATATCAGCAGTCCAAGCAGCAATCTGTTTAATAAACAGGTTAAATCTATTGATGTCTCTGCTCCTTAGGTCCAGATGCTCAGTCTTCCTGAGCATCTAATGTGGCCTAATATTTAATACAATTTGTAGAATTCCAAGGAGCCACTGCAAAGATGTGAAGAGTAACATGGCCGTGATTACATGTCAGGAAAAATGAGCATGGCTGTGAAAAAAGGAGGAAGGGATCTTATGGTAGGACATGAAGAGCTAGAACTGAGGCAGGGAATAGAATTGAGTTGTTTAGCAGAGGAGATGGGAGAAGTAATGAAAAGGAAAGAGGAAATTAATAGTGAAGCATCTCAGTCTGGTCATTGGATTTCAGCCAGAGGTTCTTTGCAGCATTGGGAGCAGAAGCAGAGGAAATAAGTGTAAGTTACACAAACTAGCTCAGTAACGAAGAGAAAGGAGTTTGGGGGCATTATCATATCAATGGATGGAGCAGAAGAGGAAAAGGGATGAAGGCTGGAAGCACTTTGACTAGAGAAATGAATGTACCAAGCTGATAATGTGGTAAATTCTAGACTTTACCGTGTCCCAGTTGTTGTACTTCTCATAGCTGTGGCCGGCAGCACGAACTTTGCTGTCGAACTGGGCATCCATTGCAGCCTGCAGGTTGTCAATCAGAACTCTGCAAGAAGGCACCATGAAAAGTGTGAAAAGAAACATGCAGCAACCCAGCTGGAGAGTAAGAATTTCAAGGTCTGCCCAGCATTTGAGCTGCAGAGATTGTGAAAGAAAAGGTGGTCAGGTTGAAAATAAGATATATTAGTTTCAAGTTTCAGCCTATGTCCTGCCTCAGCCTTGCCTCCAGAAGGACCAAGGAGCAATAGGCTCCTGCCAATTAGCCCCTGCCTCACTCCCACACTAAAAAACCTCCAGGATGGCAACAGTTTGGCTTCAGAAAAATGGCAGAGTGAGTCTCAAAATGAGCTCTAGGCTGCTCTTGCCAGTTGCTTCTGCCTCAATAGGAAAATGGCCTTCTTGAACTTTGACACTGGAGGAGAGTTAGTCTGCAGCAATGTTTCAAAACCAGCAACCCAGAGATGTTTGCCTGATGAAATTCCCTATCAAACCAAACTTCCAAAGGTTGGATGTGGTTTGACAGCTCTATTGCACGTGGCATTATCCATCCTCCAAGTTACTTTACTGCATGTGAGGTGAGCTCACATTAAATAGAACACACAATTGCAAAAAAAAAATCAACATCCTGTCTGGATTGGTTGGATCTCTCCTATTCATTTTTCCCTGGGGGTGACACAAAGGCACCACTTATCACTAAGCATGCTCTTGACGACCTTTTGCTTATATTTCAACCTTGGCTATCAAAAAATGAAGTCCTCTTGTTTTTCCAGTGCCTGTCTTAAAACTCTTACAAATCTTATTAATCCAGGATATGTCCTTGATAATTTGTGATTTGGAGAGAGGAACAGAGGCCAGTTTGTGAGGCACCAGCAGCCTTCAGAACAAACATTGCAAGTGACATGATGTCATGGCACTGCAGCTGCACTTCAAAAGAATTGTAACAGCTTGGGTTGTCACAAGGACAGTCCACTCAAGTTTGTCAGGGACAGCTTCCAGACATTCTGGCCTTTTGTTGCAATCAAAAGATTTGTGCATGGACCTGAGGTAATTAATGAATATTATAGGAAAAGTAACACATGTAGAGAAACTCCTTTGCTAAAGAGGAAATTCCCCTGAAATGGGATTCCTGTGCTGTATGTGCACTGTGGGATTATTGACCAGCAGAGGCATCCACAGGACAGATGAACTTTGTGACAGGAAAATCTGTTGACTAATATGAAAAGCTCAAACAAATCCTCCATAGTATTTAGTCCCCTTCTGATCAAAGCACAGTAGTGAGAAAACACTTACTGATACTCCATTCCATTTTCTTTCAAAAGATCTTCAACATCAAATGACTTCTCAGCTTCTACTCGGAAATCAACTTGCATTTTTGGCTTTACCAGTGTGACAGAATCTGGCTGCCAAAAGTCAACCTGAGAGAAGACCAAATGAATACATAAAGAAATAAATACATATATGTGGCTGAGATTTTTAGATTGGTGTATGTGTGCTGGTGAGGTTGTGGTTAATATACTGAATTTCATGCCTATCCTGTTACACTGATTCAGCATTGCTTTCCACAAGTATCAACCTAAATTTTATGTGGAAATTAATTTAGATTTTCTTAAGCCATGTATTTTATATGGCAGATTTCTGGAGATGGCAGTGACAATTTCACAAATGTCAAGAATTCTCCAGCATCTGCATTCATACAGAACTGTGAATATTATAACTACATTTACAACTTCATTAGTTTTTACATCTTCTTTAATTTTTTTCTCAGTTTTTTGCCTACAAATGTTGGAGAGAAATTAACTCGATATAAGGGGTGAACTGTATGAATATTTTACATAAATCAAATTAAAAAAACTGTTGTCTGTATGAGTGCTTTTAAAAGAGATCTCTAAAGCTGATATGAGGAACCTGTGCCTTTGAAGATGTTTCATTCCAAGTGGACAAACAAGTGTTATGACTACTTCACTTATTTTTGCTGAAGTAATCATCCAAGCCACTGGATTTAGTGCCCTGTTGAAGGCAAATGGAGATAAAGCTGATTTGCCAGCCTAATGCCTTTTCACCCTTTCATCTCATGAAGGTAAAAGAAATTTGGGTTGGTTATTCACAAATTATGTGTCATCAAGTGAGGTGATTGTTCCAGAATATAAAGTTACATCACTCCTGACTGACTGCTTTGTATTACAATGGTATTTCAGGGATGTTTTCTTAAAAGAAAAAGAAAACAAACAATCCTTTGATACTTCACATTTAAAAGCAAGTGTATATATTATAAAAGCATGGTATATATTAATTTCCTTAATATTGGCAGCACCATTCCAATAGAATGTTCTTCTACAGAAAACTGTTCCAGCATGCTGTAGTAGCCTGTTGATGATAGGTCTCCACATCTGTACTTCATTAAAAATACCATTCTCTCATCCTACAGCTAATGGTGTCTTTTTCACCAACAGCTATTTTACAACATCAAAGCTGAACAGAAATATTGAAAACACATTTGCTGTCTTTATTATTTTTCATTGTGTCATTGTGTCATCATATATCTACATCAAGGTCAGTGAGAAACATGCTGCTTGGAGAGAAAGGAAGCTTTAAAGGAAAGTCAGAGATAAAAAGTTGACATGAGAGTCTAGGGGCTAAAGGAAAATTAATTTTGCTGGGAGTATAAATTTTTAGATGATTTTCGTGAGGAAAATGTTTCACCTGTAATGGTAAAAGTTCTGGTTGGAATTTTCATGATTTATCTAATACATTCTTGAAAGCACTCCACACTGAATACAGCATTCAAGATTTATTTTTTCTATTTGTAAATTTGAATGGGCACTTTGACATGCAGACTGGGTAAACCAGACTTTCTTGGAAGGTATTTGAATGTTTTGTATAGCTCTACTTTTATCAACTTGTCCTGTTCCTTCTGAGAAACAATACAGCTGACTTGAATGAAATAAAGATTAGGTCTTTAATTCAGTAAATATTTCTTTCAACTACAATATAACCACTTCCCCAAGTCCTTTACCTCCATGATGTTGGCAAGGAAATTGAGGATTTCCACCTGCTCATCATTCTGTGGAATCACACGAAACACCTTCTGTCTGTAAAGGGAGAAGAAAATTCGATTTGAAAAAGCTGAAAACCTTTGATCACACAGAAGAAATCACAAATATAAAACCTGATGTCTGTTCTTACCTATCAAAGGAAAGATCCTGCAGGTGAGCAGAAACAGATGCAGCACCTATGAGAACCAAGAGTGCCCACATTTTTTTAAACATTTTTTCTGTTCTTTTTGTGCTTCTTCTTGTGCTGCTTTTATAACTTGTTTTGTCCTGCTTTTTATCAATTATATGTCGGAACAACCCACTGATAAACTGATAGTTTATTCCCTTGGCCTTGTTTTATTTGCATACTATTTATAGTGTGTGTTTTCTTCTACACCTGTGAAAACAGCTAAAAGTCTCACAGGGGCCTGGCTAAAGAATCTTGCTATTTGAGCTGGATAAACTCTTGATATGAAAAAATTAATTTAATTTACTTTGTTATTTTCTGTTTTATGTGAGTTTAGATCTTTTTTTAATAAGCTGGTTGCTGAATTACAAACTTTATAGTATTTTATTGTTACTTTGTATAATGGTAGATGTCCATCAGCGGTAGCCTGGTCTTAATCACAACATTTGTCTTCCTGAGTAATATAGGTTTGACTTTGACATGTTATTGTCAAAGAGGAATCTACCAATTGGAATATATATCAATTAGCTTTTTTTTTTTTTTTTTTTTTTTTTTTTTGTCCCAGCAGAGGAGGAAAGTACTGAATTGGTTCTTTGCTCACTTCACTGAAATGTTAGCCAGGTGTCTGCAGAACTGAAAGCACAGAAACTTCTAGTAGCAGTAGGGCTGTACATATAGTCCATGTAATACAGCTGCTGATTCTTGTGCATTCTCTAATTTCATCAGGTTTGGATCAGATGTAAATGTCTTACAGGTTAAGCAATACTGTGGAATTTACTAAGAAGATAAAATGAAATGTGCATTTTTATCTTTAACTTTCATGTGCCTACTCTGAAGAACAGTGCTGTGTTTGCATCAGTGCACTTGCATCTGTTTAGTTTTCATTAACGAGTACTTGGCATTGAATGCAACGTTAATTGTCTGTTGATTTTGTGTCCTGATGTGACTGATGCTTTTGACAGGGACCCTCTAAATGAATCAGTGTACAAATAAATATAAAATGGAATTTACAAGCTCAGTTCTGTCTCCTATTATGCCTAAGTAACCAGGCACATTAAAGGAGTTCAGACACAGATACTCTCCACATATATTTGTATTACATAATATGTAAAAATTTATAAGAAAATTTATTAAGAAAAATAATATAATTTGTCTCAGATGATAAGATGTAGTTACAGTTTTACAGTTTCAAAGTACAGAAATTTTAATTGTCATTGAGCATTTTAAGAATGAATGTGGTGTCAGAATTGACACCTAATTTTTATGAGGTTCTCTGGAGTCAGCTCACTAAAGCAGCCTTAGATACAGAATAACTAGAAATATATTTTAAAATCAGTGTACAGCTCATGCTTATCAATACGACCCTTAGTTAATACTTTCCTAAAAGGAGAGTGAAAAAGTTGACTATACTTTCCTAAAAGGAGAGTGAAAAAGTTGACTAGGCCTACTTACAGAAAACTGTCTTTGCCAAGCCATATAATTTAAATTTAGCTTGCAATTACTGGTCTAATTTGTAGCGCTGCAAGCTCTTGCCCAGTAATAATCTTACTGAGAGACAAGCCTCTGAGGACAGATGACATCAAGAGCTGTTCTGACAGTGTCAAAACAATACTGCAAAGTCTTCAGAAGTTTTAATTTTATGGTGATGAGATCATCACTACAGATATAGGTATCAGATAAAAGGTCTGATCCCATAAAGACAATTGCAAACAGAATAACGTGGAGATGATTAAGCACAGATCTTGCAATGAATAAATGATCACAAGAAGCAATCAAACAATTTGCACATGTCATCATTCCCTGTTGAGAAGCATTTTGGAAATAGAAATTGCCAGATTTCAAAGTCTGAGTTTACTTTTATTAAATTGCTTCATGCAGTTGGAGATAATGGGGTGTTTTTTGGTTTTTTGTTTAGGTTTTTTTTCTCCAAACAGTCAGTGATGCAGCATCAACTACTGGGTTGGCAAGCATCACTGAATACTGGAATTTGTAATGGCAGTTTATGCAGTTTCCATTCCAGACTACATAAAAAACAAACACTGACCTGGAATCCTACTTAAGTGATTTATTTTGCATCTCAGGATGGATATTAGTCAGCTTAGCTCATAAACTAGCTCTAAACATTGTCTTATTCTTCTAACTGTATAGCATAAGTGTTTAATACTTGTATGATTAAGGGGCAGCATAAGGATAAATAAAATAGCAAATCAGATTTGGTTAAGCCATCTGTTCTTTTTAGCATCTGATTACAAGCCAACATCATCAGTTGGCCATGGCTGAGTAAACCTTGGCCTATCACAGAGAACAGAGCATTTCCTATGTTTTTGAATAGATTCGGAAGGAAAAATTAATTTTTTTGTAATCAAGAAAGTAACAAAATCCAAAAGAAGAATGTGTGGTAATTTCCTTCAGTACATGCATTTTTTCTTATACTTAACATAAATGAAGCTAAAAACAGCAATTGCAATTTTGTAGTAGTTGTTTGCTTTTTAGATGATTAAAAATATAGCCTCCTATGATGTTGTCACTCACAAAGAATATTCCCTGTAAATAACTGGCTACATTCCAACTGAAATTCATCTTTGTAGTGATTTCTCACTTCAGTTTCTGGAATAGAATTACTCTGGTACTCCACTTTGAAAAGCATATGAAGGCTAACCACAGACTGATGAAAGGAAAAAATACACATCAATGTTAGCATTTCAGAAGCATTCTTTATCCTACAAAGCCTTTCATCCCACTTGTTATCAAACTGAGTCCAAAAGTCTGAGGATAAATAAGGTCTGTTTTTATGGGAGTTGCAGTAGACAGAGATTTCCTGAATCAGATAGTTTGTTAATCTACATTTTAAAAAGTCCACCATCTTTTAGTTACAAAATATTGTCAGTTCTAACAATCCTTGATTTACAAATTTATCTTCTTAATATTGTTTAGTTTTATTATGTTCCAAAAGATCAGCAAAGTGCAAATCAACACTGCTTATATATGTTATATAACAAAGTCCTCTCATGTGCCCCAGAGCAGGCACACGTATTTGATGTATGGGCACCCTCTTATGATCATTTTTTTGTTAAGGTAATATATTCTAACCTTAGTTTTGAAGAGTAATACTATTGAATGTATTCTGAAGACCTTTGAGAGTACTTTGAAGTGGCCAGGATCAGCAGAATCTACTATCCAGCATATGATCCAAGCTTTCTTGGTACTTTCTCTCTATTTATATATTATTAATATTGCATCTTTTAATTCATCAAAGGCTTCTTCAACTTTAGGGCCCTGGGACATGCTCGTATCCTACTGTTTTGGAAGCTATGTGTAGGTATCTTCTTTTTAATTTTTTTTTCAGATTTGCAGATGCTACTTAATAGGTGAACAGGTACTGGATAAGAAGATAAAAGAATGGAAGTGATGAGATCAAGGGTATGGAGCAAAAAAAGAAGGAGCTCTCATGACTTTGAGATGTGTTTGTACTTTTGTTATTGACTTATCAGCTGAGAAACAGCAGAATTTGTAACTTGTTCTTTTGTAGAGTCAGTGGATTTTTGCCAATGTATCCCCTCTGAAATAAGTGTTACACTTCTACTATTGACCTCTTGGAATCAGGATTGGCTGTGGTGTTGAAGCTTCATTGTATGACCCATGCACAGCTTGCTTAGGATTTAGAAAGTATTTTATTACCCTTGCTAGAATTTATATATATAATATGCATTCAAATTCATATTTGTTTGAAAAAAAAGCATGAAATATGGTGAAATGGAAGCAGTGAATAAAGGTATTTGCAGTACCAGAATTCCCAGAAACCAAGCAGAGAGTATCTGTTTAGTGGCAAACAGAAAAAAAGATATTTAATGAAGCAATAAGAAGGACTGACCTCACACCCATTGGTTAAGGACATCTGCTTAATTAGCTGGTCCTACAGCAAAAAGTTCCTGCTCCAGAAAAGTACAGGAGTAAGTAGAAACTCAGTGCTCTTACTAACAGAAGCCAGTTTCAAATCCCATCTTTTGCAGGTTCTCTCTGATGGGTCTAGGAGTTTAGTTTCTCTTCTGGGGTGGATCAGCACATCATTAACTCATATAAATATCTCCAACAATGCCAGAACCAGATGCTGCTGAGGTGGTGCTAGAGTTATCCTGTAACAAGACACAGGAGTGTCTGCCCACTGCTGGGGCCTCTCCAGGGTGTGTAATTCAGATAGTTAGCATGTTGTCTTCCTCAGTATTCCCCTAATTCCCATCCTGGGCTCTGCAGGGGATGAAGGTAAATCAGACTGTCAGTGTGCACTCATCCGCCTCCAGTTTTAACAGAAGGGTTTAGACAGACAGATGGATCTCCACTTCATCCCACTAAATATGATCCAGACAGTGATGCTCTACTGGTGTTAGCTGAGCACAGCAGGATCACCTCGAGTGGGAGCAAAGGCAGATGACAGCTAACAGGAGAGTCCAGGATGCATTAAAAAAACATCAACAGGAAAGGTTCAAGGAAGAGAGTGGATTGAGCAGCTTGATTCCACCCTTAGGCCTAGCTGAAATTTCTTTTTACAGATTGCTGGGTAATTTACTGTTCTGTTTTGCTTTTTGTATGTGATGGCCTTCATGGGTGATGTAAATCATGAACATCCTGCATAGCTTGTTTTTCATCTGCAGGCTTGATAAATCTGAAGCCTAGTGCTTAGACAGTCACCTTCAGCTCTGGATGATTTTGAAATCTGGTGTCCTTTGCTGAGAGACAGGTTATATCAACTAGTATTATACCTGGGCAAAGGTTGGAGTTCTACTGTCTCAGAAAAACAAAACTATTTAGAAATAATAAAATTTTCTGTTCACATCTACTGAAATAATCCAAATTCACAAGCTACAGATAAAGTAGAACTCTACTATAATCAAATAAAACTTTGGCTAATTCTCTGGCTTCCTTCCCAACAAAACACACATGAAAAGATCAATAAAATTAGTTCCCTTCTTGCTTTCTAGAGGGGTTTGGAGTTAGACTTCAAAAAACACACTGCAAAAAAAAGAGAAAAAACCTCCAAGCCCACACCAAAAGAAGCATGTAAAAATACTAAACAAAAAAAGTTCAAATAGATTCTGCACATCTATTTGTTCATTTAAAAATATATTCCTTCTTAAACAGTCTGTCAGTTATTAATTGATCACAAGTATTCATAAAACTCTTCTCAAATCAATTAATTGGAATAATCTCTATTTGGACAGCCTTATTAAAACATACTAATTGCAAAAACTGGTGAGAACTCACTCATTACAAGAGTATGGGGTAGCAAATTAAGTTGAATGAATTAATATTGGCACTATTTGTTCCTCTGTGAACATGTAAGCAAACAAAACTCAAACTGAGCAGAGAACCTTCTGACTTAAGCAATTGTTTTAGTTATTTGTGAGATATCATGGGGAAAAATGAACAACAGATCAAATACATGCTACTGAGGGGTGTGGAACAAAATCTGACTGAGGTATGGATTTTTTCCTATGTTCCTTTTATTCAAAGGAGTTCAACTACAAATGATAAAAGTGGACTTTTCAAAAAATTTATAATTTGCTATTTTTAGTAAAAGCAGGTGTCACAGAACAAAGGAAAACACAGAGTGCAAACTATTTAATCTTGTCACCATAGTCAAATCTCATTTCCATTAATTTATTCAAAAATAAATTCAGTTGGACAAATGCCTGTTAAACTTGAATGAAAAGGGCCTCAAGGAATCAAAAGAGAAGCAAGCTTCAGAGCATAAAGTACACCATTCTTGGGAAATACTTTTGCCTGCACACATGGAATATTAAGCATCACAGATAAGACAGCTGCTTTAAATTCAGCATCCATCCTCTTCTGTATCACACCCAGGCACCTCCAGATGTTTAAATGATTTCCCTTTTCTGCTTGGTAAAGCATGATCGAGACAAAATATTACTTATACCAACTTGATTGGAAACAGTTTGTAAAAGTAGATTGTAATACACAAACAGTGGGACTGAGCAGGTCAGTTTTAGACACAGGCTTTTTGCTACTAATTTATCTCTGCTTCTTAATTATATTTTGGTACACTTCTCAACTTTCAACCCTGAAATCAGATCCACTAGGAAGGGGTGAAGGAGGAGTAAAGAGAGAAACCATGCTTTGATCCACTGCCTTCTGAAACATCACAGCTACCTGAAATCCTTACATTTCCTGTGAATTATTTAAACCATTTTTGGAAAGAAAAAAAAAAAGTATTTTGATGTGGAAAGGTTGCTGTAGTAGTGTTTCATAGGAAAGGTAGAAAAGGCACCCCAAGGCTGTATTTACAGCCAGTGTGTCACACCCATGATGTTCTGTGACTGACTCCAGCCATGGAGCAGCTCAGCTGCTGGTTGTGTGCAAATGTCATCAGGAAACCTGGTCCAAGAGCCTGGCCAGATAAAATAATAATTAAAATATGGAATATAGAATCTTTAGATATAGAAGCAGCCCAGTGCTGACAAAAAATGATTTTTTTTTGCTTAAAAATAAAAACTGAAGTCCTCTAAATTATAGAAGTGAAACCTTGATAACTTTTACTCTGTTTTTTTGTCTTAGCTCTTCTGAAGTCTTGTTCCAATATCACTCAGAAGTAAACTCTCTTGGACTTGTTTTTAGCTCTTACATGGATCCTGAATGAAGTAATTTCTCACTTGTTTGCCAGCTAGATAAATTTTTTAAGGCTGGAGGAGAGAAGAGAGTTATATTTTAGTCAAATAACTCATAGATTTTATAATCTAAATCCATGTTTCTTGTAAGGTTTGAAGAATTTTTGTACTTTGTTCAGGTCTCTAGTATCAAGGTTTCCAAGGTGAAAATGATGAACCTTGTAAAACACATATGTTCACAATACAAATGGTTCATCATAAATATAAGTCACTCATGGCTCTTCCAGAATTTACAAATAACAGCATAAAGCAGAGGCTCTCCTGCTATTGCATATCCTGATATCAGTGTTTGAGGGCTGTTTGGTGGGAGGGACTGCAAGTTCTGGGAGTCAAAAGTAGTTCAAGAGCATCAATTTTAAGTGGTTTCCTTTGAAACAACACCTATGGTAGAGGAATACCATCCCAAGGGACAGGAAACTAAAAAACATTGTGCTGAAATTGTGCTGAAGCTCTGCCAAGGCCTTTTCTAATCCTTCCAAGCTTATCACAGGCTGTATTTGTCTGCTATAAATTATAGTCAGTATCACAACTGCAGCCTTAGCACAAGGCCAGTGCTGTTTGCAGGGAAAGGCAGGGGTTTTGCCTGGTTTGAACTGCAGCAAGAACTGAGGAAGATGATGTCTAACAACTGAATTATTTCATCAGCTCATCCTCTGCCTCAGAAGTGTCTCTAAACCTGTAGAAAGTTCTGACCAATTAGTTATTCCATGGCCTTGTCCCAAAGATGGATAATCTGTGTCATTCCTGACAGGTATCCAAATTATCTTTTCTTAAAATTTTCCAGTGCTAAGGTACCAAAAGTTCTCCTTATCTGTGTTGCAAAAAGAAGTAGTTATATTTAGAAAAAGCTGTTTATGGATAGATTAAACTGGTTGAACTTTGAAACGTGGAACCCAAGTTTGGTTTCTTGTCTAATGAGCCAAGAAGAAAATGGCGAAGGAGTGTAGCTGCAACTTCAGGCTGCCAATACAATACCCCATTTGACATTCCTCCTCTAAGGGGTTTTATCAGGTTTAGTTTAGGCCAAACCTGTCTGCAATGCACATTTCTTCCCTACCTGTTTTTTAATTTGTTTTAATCTGTCAGGTTGACTGTCTAGTTTTGGAAAAAACCTTTAAATCACCTTAAATATCCAACAAAGCTCAAACTTATGCCCAAGTGAGACTGAGACTTATAACTAACCAGTCAGGAATTCTGATGTGGGATTTGTGGAGGATGCAATGCTAGTATTGAGTAAGCTTGAGTGGAAAACTTTTATTTCCTGGTCTCTGCTACAGCCACCTCCATAGACTCAGAGACCACTGCCAGAGTAAACTCAAACCTCTCAGTGCTCTTCTTCTGGGCTTTCTCAGGGACACCTGGGTGGGACACAGCATGGGATGGCAGAGCAGGGCGGTGGAGATAGAACCAGGCTGGGACAGGCTGGGCTGGGACAGGACCAGAGCTCAGTGTCCATCCCATCCCCGGGGCTGGGACACAGTCTGGGCTCAATGGGCTGCTGGGCTGGGCAGGGTGGGAAGCTCTCAGGTGCTGCTTGTCAGGCTCACTGAGACACAAAGGTGTCCTCAGAGGCTGGGGATGAGTTCTGGAGGAGTGGGGCAGCAGAATGTGTGTGCTCTGCTGTGGGATCTCCAGGAGCCAGGTGGGAAGGCAGCACCCAGGAACCCTCTCTTGAGAGACAGAGCATCCCTGCTCGGGCTGGTGTCTCTGTGAGCCCTGTGCTGGATGGGGAACAAAGTCTTTGTCTGTGATGAAAATGCTTCTCAGCAGCCCTGTTCTCTGGGGTAAGCCTGAGTGGGCTTTGACACAGCAACCACAACGAGTTCCCTGCGCTTGTGGCAGCTGATGGATGAAGTGAGCAGACACTCTTGGTGTTCTGCAGGCCAGTGTCCTGGTGAAAGGCAGATCTGTGAGCTCTGTGAGCTGCACACCAGCAGGGATCTGTAAGTGCATCTGTAAGAACTTATACAGCAAGGATTGTGCTTGTTGGGCCAGGAAAGCATGGACATGGCCAAATCCTGATCTAATTGCACGTGCACGGCTCCCAAGGCAGCCAGGCTTCATTGTGGCTCAGCACTTGGCCCAATGAGGGCTTGCATGGCTGCAAATAATGTGTGAGGCACACTGGAGAGCAAACAAACAACTGTTCCTGTGTTGCTGTGCTCTGCTCTGCAGCATCTGTTTTGCTTCATCATTTTTTAAAAGAAAGCCACAAATATTTTTCACTAGGGAGTTGATAAATAACAGTGCTTACATTTGAAAAAAAAATTTAGTGGGGATAAAAGTAAATCTTCTAGTGTATAAAATCCTTATGCTTTGATTTGAGTATTAATTCACAGATTGTCTTGTATTATGTTGTTCCTAGCTCAGTAAATCCTATGGGGTTTTCTCCCTCAGGAAATCACATGGGGCGACGTCTTAGTGTGATTTATTTTTATTTGTATGTCTAAGTTTGCAGAGAATTGTCTTTCACAGCAGCATTTTTACATGAAGATTTGTATTCCTTGGAAAATTTGGCAAACTGGGGCGTATTTAATAATTTGTCAATGAAACTTTAAATGAAATTTGCTGCAACTTTGTGGGTACACATGATGAGTGTGATGTGGTAAACTAAGTAGATATTTTATAGGGATGTGTTCAAAAGATTACATTACATTTTTTTCTTTCTTGAACCGCTTCTGAGAGAAAATGTGTTCTAGCAAATGGCAGACTACATGTATGAACAGAAACAGGGCTGGCCTATAATCTAGTTTTAGTATTTCTCCAATGCTTTGTTTTAATGTCTTTCTTGTCTGCAAAACATTTAATTTTAAGATTAGACATAGTGAGGAGGTCAACAACAAAGCAGGGGAAACAGTGTTCACATGTGAAATGGAAGAAAGAAGTCTGAGCTCTCCGCTATGGAGGGACTCCCTCTGTCAACCCTGTGCTCTCACTTGGGAAAGCTCAACATGAAAACCCCACTTCTAGAAGCTTGTGGCATAAGCACAGGAAGGTGTTCCCCTCTTCTGGAGAGAGGAAGTGGTCTGTAATAATTATGTTGTTGATAGATGCATCTGCTTGCTTGGTTGGAATGGAGTCTGCTCCATTTTTACCTTCCTTTATGGTTACAAGCTGATGGTGAGCTCTGCAGTGGTATTTGGAGTGAGCTGTTGTGTGTCTAAAATTTTGAGGCTTTTTTTGAGTTATAGGGTTAGGATTGGACATTTCCAAGTTTATTGAAATACTGTGATTAGGTTAAAGACAAGATTCAAATTAGATCAGAGAATACCAAGACAGAGAACCTTGTTTGGGAAACAAAAGAAAACAAAATAGAAAGGGCTATACCTAAAGAGAAGAGTATGTGAAATGAAGAATAAAAACAGACCCTGAAATCTGTGCTCTTTCTAAATGAGAAAACAATTATAGCAAATGCAGCCCCTACATGCACAATCACTGCCCTCAAACCAAACAGACATGCAAAAAACAACAGAGCACACGTTCCCCTCCTACCATTTCACTGACAATTTCTCAATATTGCTGTTCTGCATTAAGCAGTTAAGGCAGTATTGCAATGTAGTTGCTTCAAGGATGTTTTCTGATATTTGAATAGACGACAGGAAAGGAATGTGGTGATGGGTATGAATGTGGTCCCTGCTATGAAGAATTGTGGAAGTTCTCTATTCCATCCAAGCCTTGTTGTATGAACTTGATAGTGAAAAACATTTTATGTTTCATGACAGCATAGAAGTAATTTTTAGCTACTAAGATAAAGGTATCATGATACAAATATTGTTGAATTGTCTGGATAAGTTGTGTAGATGTGACTTTATCGTGATACTGAGTTTTCTTTTTATAACATACATCTCACTGACAAGAATTCTGACTGAATTTATTAAAATTGTTTAACAGTAATTTATCTCCAATAATTCCTTCACTATATTTCATTGTGTATTTTCTGTTGTTGCACAGCATAATCTAAGTACCAGGTACTGAAGTGCATATTGCTACCTTAAAAAACTCTGCTTGGGTGACAAGAATGAGTTACAACTATGAATTAGTCCATAAGTCTCCTATTCTACTGTGGGAGCTTCAGCCAAATGCTGGCACTGGGCAATTAGCTGGTGTTAACCTATGTACTCAGTTTTGGATAGTCTAGAGTAGATTTGATGTTTCATTTCCTGAAATAAACAAAAGCAGCTTCTGAACTGTCAGAAAATAACAGTAGTTCTTAAGGGCTAATTACAGATCTTTGTCATGGCCTTGTAGTTCCATGAATTCTGCTTTAATCAGGGAAAAATACTCTTAAGTGCCAGTAAAAGTTTTTATGCTGCTAGGATTTTCCTCCTGCCTTACTCAATTTATGACTTTATTCTGCTATCTCTGTTATTAAGTGACACTTTACATGGTTTTAATGCAAATTGCTTCAAACTCTCTGTTAGTGAGGCAGAATCACATCAGGTTAATATCCTGATTAGTATATGCTACAAAGAAGTACTGGGTACTGCACAAACCAAAGAAGATGGCTAGGAAGCTGCTTCATAGCATAAGGAAATGATGTTTAATTCTTTAGTGTTTTCTAAATTGGCTTGGCTATGTTTAAAGCAATGTTTACAAGCAGATGGATCAAATGCTTGGCTCCAGCATTTTGCCTTGATCTGTTCTGTATTCATCCTCTCAGATGATGGCACAATATATGTTATATTTTCATACCTGTCTTAGAGGAAATAAAATGATTTTTCAAATGCTATTATTTTTCTCTAAAGTGAACAGTAGCATGTGATATGTTTTAGAATCTAATGTTGTCTCTTCATTGAAGCCAGTAACTAAATTCCAGCTGACATCAGTGTGAACAGTATTCAGTGTGTGTTTTGTACTTATTTGAAAAATTTATTTTCCACTTCAGTGCCTCTCTGCATATTCTAAAAACTCTCCAATACTGTGCACTCTATAGGGGATTGCATAGTTTTCTCTTTTTTTCCCTCATAATCTTAAAAATGATAAGTCTTATTTACCAGACTAGCAATTATAATCTTGTCCATAGAGCAATACCATTTTAGATGGGAATAAAACAGGTTTTGGCACTGCCCAACAGAAACCTTACAAGGGATGTTTAGACTGCCCACAGGAACAGCTGTGACAGGTTTATGGCCAATGTTTACAGCCCTGCTTTGGCTTCTCTACATCAATGTCAATGCTTGCTGTTACAAGGTGCAATTTGAAGGTTGAAATGTAGAATATCAAGGGGTTTTAAGTACACTTAAATGCACGTTTTCAACTTCAATTCCTATAATTCCTGAAGATTTATATCTTTACAAGAGCCTGAAATAATACTGAGCCTTTGGACCACTTCTGCCTTTTAGAGAGGCTCTTACTTTGAAATCATGCCATTTTCAATGTAATGAAATTAATAGTGAGTCATGCAGCTCTAGGAACCACAGCTGCATTGACCTGTCTTCCAATATTTATTGTTCAGTGTATATTTTAATTTTTACCCTCTGTTAAAAGAATATTTTATGTCCTGTTATTCAGAGGAG
Organism: Oenanthe melanoleuca; assembly: GCF_029582105.1. Taxonomy (NCBI): domain Eukaryota; kingdom Metazoa; phylum Chordata; class Aves; order Passeriformes; family Muscicapidae; genus Oenanthe; species Oenanthe melanoleuca. Next base: position 12,468,718 of record NC_079343.1, on the reverse strand, counting down.
GAGAAAGAAATACTGGAATGCCTGCCAGCAAAATCCTGTCAAATGTGCAGTCAGCACTTTACATCTAAAATACTGTCTAAATTGTGATTCAAAGCTTGTGCAAAAGAATGTTTGTTTGTTTTCAAATTTGTTAGAGACCTCCTGAGAGTTGCTCTGTGCTTCTGGGAAATCAAACATTTCCCAAATTAAAAACATATAGGGAAAGTCTTAGATGCCTTTGTTTTCAGTGAAAACACATATTTAAAAACAATGTGGGATTAACACAGTGTGTGTTGGAGCAAATTGTTAGTATTGCCCATGTGTTTTTCTCCACTGTTACATTGAACTTAACCCCCAGAGAGCATTTCATGCATAGCTGTTAGAAGAAAAACATAAGAGTGGAAAGCCCAAAAGTTAAGTGTAGACATGATAAATGAAATGCAAGGCTTTGCCAAACAAAAACAAGCCCTATTGCTCGTTCCAGTCCATCCTTGCAGTGCAGCAGTGTGTGTGTGTGGTGTGTGCTGGCTGGCACTCAGTTATCAGGGACTGACTAACTGCAGGCACTGCAGGTATTGCATAGTAGGTGAAATTCAGGGATATCTCTACCCATGATGATCTGTTCAGGATGTCATTGCCTCCGTGGCTCTGTGGGGGCAGGGGAGTGCATTTTATTTTGCAATCAGTGAAACTGGATTCCACTGCTGTGCTCTGTGCTGGTTTGAATGCTGGGGTGACAATCTCCTTGTAGCTGGAGGTTCTGGAGCTCTGCAGAATCGATCAGCTTCTGTGACATAACCAGATCAGCAATCAAGTGATATGTCAGGAGAGATAAAGGCATGCTCTGTCATGGACTAACCTTGTCAAAATAATTGAACTAACTTGGCAGAAAATTTAGCCTTTAAACAGCTCCAAGATAAACAGTGAAGTGTAAGGAAAATTTTATCTTGCATGAAAAGTTTGCAGTTGACTTTTGGGCTGGAACTGAGATAAAAATTGGAATATGCCATTAGTTTTGGTGTTTTTTTTTTTTTTATGTACTGTGTTTTTTGTAGTGTCTTGACAGTATTGTGATTCAGTTCCACATTTAAATCAAATGCATATTTCTGGGTCACAGTACTGAATGTTGACATATTTGTTATGCACATTAGTGGTGAATTCCTCACGAAAAGAATTGTAGGAGCATATCCCTTGCTAGAATGTTATCTAAGCTAAAGCAGTAAGTACAGAGCATTTTTTCCAACAAATGTTTAAAGTCTTCTTTAATTAACAGGATATTGAATCACAAACACTGCTGATAAAAAAATATTTATGAGCAAGTTTAGAATTTCCAGGGTATAAGCTGTACAGATAATGTAAATTTTCTAGAATCCAGTGTTCATGTCACACTCTGTACATGATTCTCCTCCATGTTGCTGAGTTAAGGATAAAAACACATTTACTTGTTTGGTTAATAAGAAACAAAACTTGAGAGAAACAGTCTAAACATGCAGCTTGAAGAATAAATTAAACTGACACTTATTTAAAGTTATTTTGTTTTAATATTTTCAGTATTTCAAAATACAACCAGTCTGATGTAGATGGCTCTGTGGAAAAGGTTACTGGTTTTGCAGTTTTTAAGCTGTTTGGAAATGTGATATTTTCTTTTTAAACAGAACAGTACAAATCTGCTGTGTACTCTCATGTAAAAAAATACAGATGATAGTATAGAGAGCCATCATAGGTAAGCACAGAAAATTAAAAATAGCAGAAATATAATTCTTCAGAATTTAGCATGTAAAAATGGCACTGTAGAGTACAGTCTAGTATGCAGAGTATGCCTATGCCTTTCTACTGCTTCTTTCCATTTGTTTCTAGAATAATCACATGACAAAAATCAGGTTCAACATTAACAATGCTCTGGCAGGTGACATTACATCTCATGTGCACTTATTTATGTCCTGCCTTTGAGAGGCATCCTGCAAATCATACATGTGGCCTCACTTTATAGGTGCTGCTGTACAGAAAGAGAGCTTTGGGTCTGGAATCTTCTTCTCATGCTTGGGAATTTTTTCCAGTGCAGAACATAATCCTTATAAAAGCTTAAAAATTACTTAAATGAATATAAACTTGTTAAAACGAAGTTGTTTTAGATCCTTTAGTGTTTCATAGGTGATTTAAAAATTTAATAAGCATAGCACTACTGTAATACATATTTTCACAAAATTAATTTATTTCTGCTTTGTTTTCTGCTTTAGTTGTTTTGGGGGGCTTTTGGTGTAGATGTGTACCATGTGATAAACTAAGCAGGAGGAGGATACAAAGCTCAGCTAAGCCCATAGGCAGTATGTTCTTTTCCTTTCCTGGGCATATAATTATCTGATGGATTTCAAGTACATAATTCAATTTTTTTTTTCTGAAAGAAAAGTCAATAGTAGCAAAGTGGCTGCTAGTATCTTACACACATCTGTTAACTTCAACTTTTCTGTTTATTCATTCAGTTTCACAGAAATGGCCAGGTTTGCATTTCCTTGAGAATATGAGTTGGTGACACTTCAAATTCTCGTAATTCTAAGTGGAATTGAAATTCTCTTCCAGCATTTTCTATTCTTTTTGCTTTATTATTTTTAATTATTTGGATAACTTTGGTTACAAAAAAAAGATTTTAAAAAAAATTATCTAACAGCAGGGTTAATTATCTTTCCAATTTTGTATTTGTTCAGTAACTGTCTTTGCTTTCCACCATATTCTAACAATTCTTTACCTCTGATCACCTCATGATAAAGTTCCAAGGTATGTGTCTGTCCATCCTCCTGCCCCAGGGCCTTTGCTTAATTGTAGCCTAACAGCACTACCAGTACATAAAGCTGCCAATACACAAAGCTGAGGAATAACTAATACACATGGAAAATAACTTATGCAGTAGATAAGCTATAAAAATGTCAGACCCAACCTTTAACTGTTTTTCACTTTTTTTCCAGCATGTGACACTGTAAGACACGGTATGAAGTGGGGCTTACTAGGGATATGCAAGACTAAATTCTATTTTATTTTCATACAAATTGGAAATGGCAAAATCCAATCTACAATTCTTTTCACTGTCAACCCCTCTTCCCCTCCCCAGTCTCTTCTTTATTTTGCTGGAACCTGATGCTGTTTCCACTGCAGCCATGATGCAGTATGATGTGGCACTGCTTGTATTCTAAGTGGATATATTTACATCAAATACTTAGCTACAGGCAGCCTGAGTCTGGCTGTTCAAGGCCATTATTCACAATTTAATGTGATCCTGTATTTAACACAGTATTCTAAATAAATATGTCCCTAAAATTAAATTTAGTTTCTAAAAGGTTAAGCCTAAATTTGGCTTCAAACTCCAACCTGTAAGTAGGAAATCTGGCAATTTGCCTAGTCTCCACTCCAAGTAAACTTTATTAACTTAGTCTCTTCTGGGATACAGAAATGAATTACTGAAGTGCTGTGCCACATGTGATTTTGGAGCTAGCTGGGTATCCTCTCCAATATAAATTGCAGACACAAACTGTATATCCCAAAGATTTAAGGGAGAGCTGGGTTAGGATAGGGGTTAAAAGTAATGAGGAATTAGTGATACAAAATTTACAGCATTACACAGAAATACTTTAAAGATGATATTGCCTAAGATATATATAAATATATATATATCTGTAGTTATACAGATAACAGTATAGTTATATACAATAACACAGAAACAGATCTCTCTGCTTTGGGTGGTTAACACAGAAGTGGAGATGACTTTCACAAAGACATTTATTGATGACCTCTGTTTTTAGTAATATTTCAGACAACAAAAGTTGTTGTATAATCAAGGTAAACTTTTATGATATAAAACTATATCTATTGAAATAGAAAACATTTAACATCCACAAGCCACAACTTACAACTGCACAAAATTACTGAAAAGAAAATAATATCTAACTTTTTGTTACCTAACTTGCCAACTACAAAGCTGGAGCCCACGGCACTAGTCCAGTAAGGAGGTGGCACAGTGCTGTTCTCAGGCATGATCTGCTCTGTCCCTGTCCCATCTCTGTCCCTGTCACATCTGCAGAGCTCGCTGGTGGCTCTGAGCTGGACGGCTGGGCTGGAACACTGAGGATTTGTGAGTTCAGCCTTGGCTGGGAGGTCGCCTTTGAGGTGCCCTCAGTGATTGATAGAGCAGCCCTCACTTTGCAAGAGCTGGTGGCACGAGGGTCTGGCCAAGCCTACAAAGCAATGCAGAAGAGCAGGGCCGGTGCCCTGACCTTGTGAGCAGGAATGGTTTGACATGTTCCAAACTGAGCAGGATGTTATAAAGAAACTTTGAGTTCTCTCAAAACTTTCTGGAAGGTTTTACTAAGCTGAAAGATTTATTATTTTTGTGTGTCTGTGTGTTTCCCCCCTCAGTCTGTTGCAAAACAAAAAATAAATATTTACATTTAACACTTAATATATCCAAATTCAGCAAGTCCCTGAAGTTTTAGGCCTTCAACCACCCTCTCCCGAGGATTTGTTTTTCCTTTCAGTGGCACATATTTCTCTGGGAATATCTATGCTTTAAATACCTCTACTTAAATAGGATGTCAGGTTTATCAAAATACACTTTTGCTGAAGCACCAAAGAATATTCTGGCCATCTCCTACCTGCCCCACAGCCCAGGGTCCCCAGCAAAGGCCAGACTGTGCCCTGCCTGCCCCATGCACACACCCCCAGCCCCTAGGAGGGCAGGGCAGTGTAAGGCTCAGCAGTAACTTGTTCCTTGCTGCCTTGGTTGCAGATACACGATGGAAGGGCTGTGGGTGTCATTCCTGTGGGCTCTACCCTGTCAGTTTGGGGGGTGGTGAAACTGCAGCATCTGGATGCATGCAGAAACTGTGCTCCAAAAAGTTTACTTTCTGCTGCTACCCAGTTAGAGTTGCTGGAGAGTTTTATCTCTAGATTCTTTTCAGTATCTGCTAATTTGCTGAGGTTTTTTTCTTTTAAGGAGCAAGCATATTTTGCAGGTGATTCTCCTAAGGAGAATGAAAATTTCCCTGCATTGTTCAGGAAAGCTTTCATCTCCACTTCCTTTGCCTATCGATTCAAGGTCAGTGCTGCCCTCAGAGCACACCAGGTGCAATCCCTTCCTACCTTTCCTCCAGTAACACAGCTGAATGTGCATCCTCCTGCTTTTTCACGTGGCACAGGCAGCTGCAGACAGCACCAGTGGCTTAGGATACACAGCCTCTTAAAACTGCAGGATCTGGCATGAAATGATCAAATTCAGTAATAAATGGGTTTGATTTTTATGTCTTCTCTTTGAGATGGCTCTTGTAGTAATGCAATCATGTTTTGCAAATGAGCTCCCTGTTGTGGTGACTGGGGACACTGGGTTGCACTGACCAAAGGGATGAGTAGGTGATGAGGAAATGCTTGCTTAGACCCTGTCAAGGAAGTTATTGGCCTCCCAGATACACAAGTCTGTGTTTTATTTATACAGGAGTTTTACCACAGGTGAGGATCTTCAGGTCCTTCAGGTGGCAGGGAAGTGAGATGTAAAGCAAACTCGTGGCTGCATCCAGCAGGTGGCAAGCACAGCACACAGAATTATGGCTGGACAGAGATGCTTCTGTCAGGGGAAGCTCCTGATGCTGCTCAGCATGTGCATGCTAGTCCATGAACAAAATACACAGATAAATGGCAATTTTGAGCCAGACTTTAGTTCTGATTTATGCTAGTATAAACCTGAATTTGTTCCATATAAATAAAAAAATGTTCTACAGGGAGCAAATACATTTGGCATAATTTTATATAAATGGAGAGAAATTCTGTAAGAGCCAAGAGTAAAGCTTGATCTTGGATGTTTTGTGATGGGACTAAAAGTATTATTAGTTAAATTGGTACATAAGCATTGTCATATTTTTGCTTATCAGCATATGAGTTTACTGAATGTGCAGGAATTTAAACAATGAAGTGGATTTGATTAGTTGGTAACTTCTTTCACTGAGTGCCCTGGTTATAACAGAAAAATAGTTTTAAGCTTTCTGATCACCTCTTTTCCAGAACTCATGTTTTCAAATACAGAATTTTACTTTTAGTCATACAGAGTATGGAGTTAACTCCTCCTGTATGTAAAGTTCTGCAAAGTCAGAGTGGAAGGCTGAGTAAATGCCATTTCTGTGTGCACATATATAGTTTGGTTTTTTTTTAAACTACTATAAAAATACCCACTGGGATATAAATGTACATTTCTGAAGCAATGTTTGAAATGTATGAGTAGGAATATAAGTCTAAAAATATATTTATTCTATATTTAATAAATAAGTCTGCATTTTATTGCATATATTATTATGAAAAAATTGCCATTAAAAAAAAAAGTAGCATAAATCAGAATAAGACAAATTTCAAGGGCCTTAAATTTCCATTTGAGTTTAAACTGGGCCTCTATATATAGCATATATTTGAAAATATATTATAAATATGATTATAGGACATTTATGTAATTTAAAAAACCCAACAAAACAAGAAACAAAGCTCCACTCCTTCAACAGAATAGCTCACATATATGCAACTCAGGTTCTTTGTATTTCATGTTATTTATACAAGCTTTTCCTTTTGAAACACCTGTGAACTTGAGTTAGGAGTTTTCCCTCCCCTTCTTTAGTAGCTCCAAGCAAACGGCGGGATGCTGGCAGGAACTCTGACACACCTGTCCAACACTTACACTGCTTTCAGTAAAGAAAAACAAAATGAGAACGAAGCAGTCCCCTTTACAATGTAGGATGAAAGGCCACTGCTGGCTCTTTACAGTATGATTTCTCTGAGGTGATCCAGTGTTGCTGCAACGAGCTGTGATGTTCAGGACCGCAGGTGAATCTTGTTCTTGCTGCTTCGCACACAAGGATGTTCAGAAGAACTTTGCTGAATGCCTCAATTGGTGTCGAAAGGCCCAGCAGTCCTTTTAGTGTGCAAGCGGATATTTTCTGGTGGCCGATAGGAGAGGGAGCTCATTTTGGTTGTTAGGCTTGGATGTGTGCTGACGTTCGGCGGGATGTATTTTATCAGCTGAAGGAAGTACTTTTTAAAGTTTTTTCCAAAAAAAACATAAAAAAAAGGATTCAGGCAGTTGTTAAAGTAAGCAATACAAATGGTGAAGGGCATAGCTGTATCCACAATATCGGTGATTTTGCAATCTGTTATGACATGTAATTGAATCAACACATCCAGAAAAGTGAACACTTGATGAGGAATCCAGGAAAAGAAAAAGAAAAATACGATTGCCACAATCATCTTAAAAATATCATCATTTCTAGTCTTATTTTTTTGAATTTGATATGCCTTCTTCAGAGTCTTCCAAATCAGGGTGTAGCTCGTCAATATGATCAGAAAAGGAATTAAAAAGCCCAGCAAGTTTTTGGATAAACCTAACCCGACGCGGAGCGTGGTGTTGTTGCTCTCGTAGCGGAACCCGCAGACGGTCATGTTCAAATTCTCGGCGAAGAATATGTTGCGGTGGATGATGACGGGCAAGCTGGCCACGCCGGCCAGCAGCCAGATGGCCACGCAGGTGGCCCTGGCCACGAACATGGTGCGGCGGATGCGCGACTGCACCGGGTGCACGATGGCCAGGTAGCGGTCGATGCTCAGGCTGGTCAGCAGGAACACGCTGGCGTACAGGTTGAAGCTGATCCCCGCCGAGGCCAGCTTGCACAAGCAGTTGCCAAAAGGCCACTGGTACTCCATGGCCGTGTAGGCCGCCCAGAGGGGCAGAGTTATCAAGAAACACAGGTCAGCCAGGGCCAGGTTGAGAAGAAAGATGCTGGCTACTGTTTTCAGTTTCATGTAGCAGTAAATGACAATAACGACCAGGCTGTTCCCAAATATGCCTATGATGAAGATGATGCTGTAAACGGTTGGAACCATAATGTAGATGTAGCTGTGCCTTCCTGACACAGGACAGTCCACGTGGATTCTTTTAACAGACTCTTCAGTAGAGTAATTAGGAATCATCTTGAGCTCTTCAGCTGTAAGCTAGTTTCAGGGGAAAAATATGAAGCTCACACCTAAAAGGGAAAAAGAGAAAAAAAGCCATATTTGTGTTAGGGATTTAATTTTTAACAATTCTCAACTAAATGTCAAGTTTTTTGTCAAGTCTAACACAATGTATCAATGTGTTTGAATTTTAAAATATGCCATCTTCAAGTGTTTTATCAGCCAATTCCTATTTTAATACAGACGCTCTATATTTCTCTATCTTAGCTCATGTTGTAGCATATGTTTGCATTAATAACCTGATTCCTTTCTACAAAGCAAGGAGGATAATGTCAAGATTTAGGTTCTTGATAACGCTGTTAAGTTTAGAATATCTAGTAAAATGTAGCTAATAGACATTTTGTCAAGATATGCCAGGTAACACTTCCCTGTCTTTTCAGTTCATTCAGTGTATTAGTCTTGCTTCAGTTGGTAGATGTCTCAAAATGACATCAGCTGTTTTTGTCATGTTTAAGGAATTAAAAAGACAAGCAAATAAAGAAAGGTTCAGCATTCTAATCACATGTGGCACTCTAGTACATCCTGAGAAAAACCTGGCTTTCAAACTGTGCCAAATCTCAAATACAAGGTGTTTGGCTGTGTGGAAGGTCAGCCTATCCCTGGGACAGGGAAACCACAATAAAAATATTTCAAGATAAATCCTTTTATCTCATGTCTTGGTTGTGACAGTAACTTTGACAGTAACTGATATGTTCTGTGACATCAAGGTCTGGCAACACTTGCCCTGTCTCAGCTACAGCTGGTGCTGTGTGGTCACTTACAGTCTTTGCTCTCTTATACACCCACTAAGATTACAGCCCAGAACTTTGCAGTAAGAATCTGTAGTGAAGTTTCTGCTCAGGAGATCACCTGTGACTGGCAATAATGTGGATCAGGCTCAGTTAAGTTTTCCCATGGTCTCCTCACACACCCCTTCAGTGTACTGTGTTGTGTTGTTTTGCTTCCAATTTCCCTTTTCTACCACATGGTGACCTGTACTGTTTCATGTCAGTAGTAGCTTTAGATGATGCTAATTAATAACATATGTTCTTTCAAGAAAGAGTGACAGTGATTCTACTACATTTTCAGAAATGTTTTAAACAAAAAATAATTAGTTAGGAGTAATTGTCTGGCACTGAGGTATTGAATTCCTTGAGCATATTCTGGAGTGATTGGGAAATATAAAAAAAGGCAGAACAATGCCCATGAAGAAACAGGAATTTTGTCAAATAATAGTATTATACCTCAATCTACCTCTGTAAAACTGTGTAATCCTTCTGGAGTTAAAAGGTTTTGGTAACACTAAAGTCAGTGGAATTGTGCAAATAATGTGTCTGGCATGTTATCAGTTTTAAATTATGCTAAGGAATTGCAATCAATAAATAAAATAAATCCATCAATGTTTTCAGTAAATGACAAGAAAGCAGAAATACATAATGTGGCTGCTCTTGGGTAAACACATATGGATTGCCATCTGGGTATCTGAAACCAGTCTGAATGTTGCTGTGAGAATGAACCTCATAGGAGCTGTAGATATGAAGAACACTAGGGAAGGCACTGCTGATCCCAAATGGAATTGTAAAATTTCCTGGAAATTCTGAAGTTTCAGAGCCAGCCTCAGGTGGATCTGCTTCCTTGAGCACAACTGTAAGTTCAGAGCATTAGGAAAAGCTTCAAAACTAGAGAAGGTTATTTTTTTTGGAAGGTATGGTTTCATAGTTGTGCTGAGTAGTGAGAGAGGGCCAATGTGAATTCCTTACAGGCAATGATTTCTTTCCTTCAGTTTTTCCTGTTATTCCCACTTGCCACAGTTCACCTGTTTGTCCCAGGATCATGGCTGTACACATTCATGCAAAGCAGATACTTCTACATAGGAGGAACTGCAGATTCTTTTAAAATACTATAGGAATAGATGTCTGATACAGCTTTATGCTGCCAGAATTCAACAAAGCAGGTTAAACCACTGGCCAGTTAAATGCATCTATTGAAGTTGTGCACATGGATATCTCCATGTAAACATCTAAAATGACCTGTGTTAATATAATGATAATTGGATCATTTTAAGGCTGATACACAAGGAGCTTTTTCTAACAGGATTGGATTGTGACTGTGAATGGTGTGGTGGCATCAATCTCAAACAAATTATCTGGTGAGCAGCAAGCCCCTGTTCTGAGGTACTGTCCTGTTTGACCTTTTATCTTTCTTAATTACAATGATTACAGTAAGTCACTGATAATGAAATGCTTCAGACTGCTCAACCATCTATTATTTACCACTCCATTCATTGCTTCTGTTTGGTGAACATGCATCCTTAATTAAACTGCCTGTGGAAACAAGGAATGCTGGGCTCATGCAAGGTAAACAGCACTTTTCCTGCTGAAAGATTAGAAAGCACTGGCTGTGGCTTTCTGTGAGAACTTCATCAGCTAAAAATAGGGGAGCAGATGTCACAAGCGAGATTCAAAAATGTACTTAATATTTGCTTTGACAAAGACCAAATAAACTCAGGCTGACCAATCCTGCCACAGCTTAGCCATCTTATCACCAGGTAATGTGCACTTTCCTTCTTCTGACAGTGGGTGGGTTATTTGCTGTTCTTACAAATGAGAAGATAGTTCCATGATTAAAAGGATACTGCATTCTATTTTTATGTAAAATTTTTGCACAGGGAGAAAAGAGAATGAAAAATGTTTAGAACAATATGTTCAATATATTAGCTATATTTATTTCTTTCTGGTGGCATAAACTTTCCTTTATCTTAAGAGTTTAGTCCCCCCTTTCCCAATTTATTCTAACTGCTGAGATAGTAATGACACTGACACATGCTTTATTGCAAAGACTTTTAGGGTTTTTTTCTATCAAACAGAGTAACCCTTTTTACCCTCATGGCCTTAGTGAATAGAGCTGCTCTATTTAACACACACACTTCATAACCTTCTCTGCTTTCCTGGAGTTCCTGAGCAGTACCAGTGTGAAGCCAAAGATTTACCTTTCTCCTAGCTCTTATTTCTTCAGCTAGTTCTAATAGTCCATATTTCCCACTGATGGTTTTTCTAAATATCTTTAATCCAGAGTTTATAGATGAAGGGAAAGAAAAAAACAAACAAGGGTACATAACTCAAACTGTGGTGCCATTACAGTGGGCACTTGTCATCAGTGATGGTACCTTCCACATATGTCAGCATCTGACTTTGTGGTAAATGCCAATAAATCAAAATACTACTAAAAGGAA